>NC_031498.1:2180334-2253047 GCF_000237925.1 Schistosoma mansoni | reverse complement strand
TCGGTTAAGGGCTTCGGCTTGAGACTGGTAGATCCTGGGTTTGAATCTCGCGAGAGCGGGTTCGTGGATGCGCACTGCTGAGGAGTCCCATAATGGGACGAAACGGCCGTCCAATGTTTCCAGGTTTTCGATGGAGGTCTAGCTTCAATTGACTCATGCTTTCAACTATAATTATATATTGTTGATATTTTGTAAAACATGTTCCATTGATGCATACAAATTTTATCTTTTAAACTGCTCGAGGTAACCATCTTCCATAGAATTTAGGGTTATGAACTTGAGTAAACTTTTTTGAGTTCTAGTTTTTCGACTTGACATTATATTCATGTAAGTTATCCAGTTGATAAAATGTTAATAATATTTTACCAGCGTTATTGTTAGAGTATGGTAAATCAAACACCAGAGGATGTTACTTCCTATTATGCTACTGTAAAATGCACATGACCGATTTGAAATCGATGAATCTATGTGTTTCCTATAAGCCTCTAGCTCGAATATCTTGCCAACAAAAATAATACGTAATTAATGATAAATATCAAGATTTTTCAACACTGAAAAAGCTTATGGGTTTGTTCAGTTATAAAATTTGCAAGCACAGGCAGTATTCAATGAGTTACTATCTTAGGTTTAAAAACTAACGAACTTTGGAGCTTTGCTTTTTAACAATTTATAAATGATGAGAACCAACTAGCACTAAACTTAGGTCAAGGGTTACATTTCAACTATGTCCAACCACCAAATAGGTAAAGCTTTCTCAGTGAAATTCAGTTATGTATCGATTACTAACTAGTGGTAAAATTTGTATAAAATTAATTTTGTGATCTGATCTTATTTTATATTCATAATCGCTATACAAATATCTTTGAATTTCAGACTCTGCTTCCGTAAAATTTTGTTTTAATTACATCGACTATAATTTTATCCCACAGAATGAAGATAAGTCAAGTAACATTAGTAAGTCAATCAATTATGTACTGTTGTCATCATTTAATGCCGTGCGTTTTTTGTAATTTTGTCACTATAATACATAATCCACTTCAGTAGTTTCACTTATTTCAGTGATATTACGGTATGAGTTTGTTAAAAATATCCAACACAAGAAATTCCTATATTGTTATACATCAGTACTGCATTGTGAATAATAACGAACTAAACCCTAAATAGCTTATTGTTACTCAGGAAGAAAAGTTAAACTAAACATACATTATACATATTGAGTTATAAATATGTAAAAATATCAAAACTTCATATCAATATGCTTAGATTAATCAGAAGGTCGAGTTCATTTGATTAAAGACTAAAGTTGTTTTTCCTTACCACAATAATTATTTCCTTGGATATCGAGTGTATAGACTTATTATTTGAGAAGCCAAATGTAATAATGGTACTTTATTACAAATTAATAAGGTCAGTCAATTAATGAACTTTTAATAATGGATAATGATCTATTTTAACATAAAACATGTTTTCAAAGATCATATCCACAATCTTACATCACTGAACATTATGTCCTTTTTAACTGACGTTACTTATTAATATTTCTCTTAATTACTTCAAGTCTGTTGTTTCAACTGAAGACAAATTCAGAACTCACTTGGTAACCCTAAATTATTTTCTTGTATGTTTTAGAACTTACATACATATTAAAGTTGCTTATCTACCTTAACATATATACCATTTTGGCCAATCCTGCAGACATTTGACCTCAATATTATTTCGCTGAAAGTTAAAATGCTAACAGTATATGTTAATCAAAAATCGTTAAAATAAGTTACCCTGTAGAAGAATAAATATTTCCTACATTTCTAAAGTATACAAGACAGAACCAGAAACATTTATCAATACATGTTTGTCTTATATGATGATACACTAAAGAAGAATAAAGGAGAAAACAAATACCATGAATTCTTCTTACGTGAATCATCTCAATATAAATGCAAATTATTGATTAGTTGCCTTATGAAACCATAAGTTGTATATAAAACAGAAATTAATTCGTCCTACAATGATACTTTTCAATTCATTTTATTATACTTCAAACTTTCACCTATTCTATAGCTGAAAAAGATTAGAAAACAACGATTTTTTTTAATTATTTTGTTCATTTTTCTTCACCTCACCATAAAACTATGTGTAACACTTATAAACAAATGAATGTCACTTTTTGCATTTGTTAAAGAAATACATTTGATCATGAGACAAAAGTTAAATTGTGTCATCTTTGTATAAAATGGGCAAGATAACATATTTCCATCTTTAAAATGAACATCTTCCTATCTATGTTCGAGACTTCAATTGATCAGTCTCTTATTGGTATATATGTGCATCCTGTACGAACTGTCTTGAAATACAAGCATTATAAATATTACAAGCTAGTGGCTATCTAGACTCAGTAGCTAAGTGGATAACGTAGTGGCGTTAGAAGCGAGCGGTACTTGGTTCAAGTCACGGAGTGAACATCAACTTGGATGTAAGTACATCTAGCTGACAATTCCCAAATAAGACGAAACGCGAATCCTGAATTTCACTGCTAGCCACCATCCATATCCACTTACAATATAGTATATTTATTTTAGTATTTTGTATCAGATGAAGTTATACAATAAAAGTTCTCATGAATAAGTCACTTGGTAGTATAACTATATGAAGTATTGGTTATAGTTCATGTGATCGTATCCGAATCCCATGAAACCTTGTAATAAAAATGATGCCTATAGGAATAATTATGCTGATCAATTCTAATAAGCAGTTTATTGATTATTTATCTGAAGAGCATTTTAAGGTATTTTCTTAATAAATATTTCAAAATATCCAATTGTTTTAGCTAGAATTTTAAAAGTCTGGAAATTTTTTAACAAATGACTAGCCAAGTTGAACTATGGATATTCATCGAGATGAAATACCAATTTCTACTTGGTGAATTCAATAAATATTATTACTTTAGAGATAGTGAAACAGTTCCATATATATGTATATAAATACAATGGATAATTAGTATTATTGTTGCATCTGATATCATTGAATACTCTTTTTCTTTTGTGAAATCAAATCCCTAGGTAGAGATATGCAGAGTTATGTAAATAAATTTTTTAGTTTTATCAAAGCACTCAGAAAAAAAACAATAAATGATTGATATATGAACCTTCGTCTAAATAAGAGCGAATAGTTTCACAGTATTTGGGTGTCGAGTTGATGTAAGACATTAAATAGGAATAATATATTTGTAAAATCTCAGCGAATCTGGTCCAAGCTTGGACCAGATTGCCAAGTGAAACGTTGGATTTACTTCAAATCCATTCGCTGAGAATTTACAAATATATTATTCCTATTTAATAAATGATTAAGTTACGTAAAACAGGAAAAATGTACTGCTTAAGTTAATCAATTTCATTTCGTTTATTGATCCACATAAATAATTATAGAAATGCTCACAAAAATCTCACCGTAATTAAAATAGACTGGCTATTAGATTATTCTCTGAACAAGGAGGTCTTCCATACTGCAAGGCAATTTGTCTCATATATATATATATATATATATATATATATATAAATATATATACCATGGTGATTAGATGAAAACCATAAGTAATTTTTGTGTTTCATTCAAGATATCAATCTGCTCCAAATATTTCAGATTTATCAATCTGCTCCAAATATTTCAGATAACTGTTTTTTTATTTGGTTTTAATGCTTTTAGATCATGAACATTCTCCATCTATTGTTTATTCAATCTACTGAAAGTTATGGTAAGTAATCACTTATTAAAACATTTATCTACGAAATATTTACTAACAAAATGAATAAAATTTAAAATAATTCAACATACTATTAATTTTAAGATACATACCTTATGGATCACTTAGTTACTACCAAAAACAAGACTTGATAAGCAAAGAGGGAATCAAGGACGCGCGTTTAGTCCTATTCGGGACTCGTCAGCTGGATGTATCTGCATCTCAGAGTTGATATTCACTCTGGGACTCGACCAGTTGCAGTCCTAAGCATCTTTGGGAAGATTTAAACAAAACAAACAATACTAAGTGAATTCAAGACTTGATAAGTTTAATTGTTAGTTGCCATATTAAAATTCTCTCACAGGCTCATCGTTCACACATAGCAGTTCATTGATATCAGTGTAACAGAATTATAAAGAACATTACCTATTTCCAAAATTTACAGCTTCATTGATCGTACTCTATAAAACACTGTTTACGAATTCTATGTTATGATAAAAAGTGTGGTTTAGCGCTTCTTAATTTTCACTGATACTGTTATGATACCAATCTGTAACAGAAGTCATTAATGAATAATGAAAATCTATCTATTAATCATTTGATTATTAATAAATGTAATTTTAAAAAAAGTAGTTCTTTTCCCATTTTAAATAAAATGATGTACGAGGTAAATACCGAATCATATATTTTGTTTAAACATGAAAAGTACAAAAGATATTAACTATGGGATTTTCTTGCATAAATAATTACTTTAATAAATTCACTTGGTATTGTTTGGTTGTATCTTCTCATTGTTGTTTAGGACTGTAATTGATCAGTCTCTTGTTAGCATATGTGCATCCTGTACGGATTGCCTCGATATTGCCTTAGGTCACAAACTTTATAAGCATATACATCCAGCTGACGAGTCCCAATTAGAACAAAACGCCCCTCTTGGATTCCGTTGCTAGCCACAATCCAATTACTTTAATAAGCTATTGAGATAATCTTTTCTAATTCGTTCTCTCATATGTCAAAATGTTTATAAACAACTCCATTCTATTTTGTTGAGTTGGTACGGGCAATTTGTTCATCTGTGTTTGTTATAGTTTTTATCTAACTAAATTATTATTATTCCTAATATGAAAGATCTTAGATTTTGTGGTGAGAGTATAATATATGGACGACCTTTGAGCGACTCTAAAGTGGCCTTGAGAATGTCCACCAACTGACTAGGGTTAAATAGGGGTATTAAACCTGTGTAAAGGATAATGGTTGTGATTTACATGTGATGCTTATAGTTGGGAATTAGATTTAGAGTTTTCATCACGAACTGACATTAGCTAAAATTCCAAGACGCTATTTAACCAAATGGATAAAGAATTTCTCACTGAAATCCAAGACCTGTTATCGTAAATCGGATTGGTTCGTCAATAAATTATAGTCTCGCCGATTTTGTTGAATTCGTTATTCGAAATAAAATAGTTTGCTCAATTCCCTTATATATTAATTGAATTTCACATTTAAGAAAAATACCTGAATACATAAATAAAGTTATTTCTTTATTGACACTAAATAGATATGCAAACAAGATTTTGATAGAAATATAAAGTATATTTCAGTTTAAAATAACTCCATCAAAAACTAAATCTAGTCTCCTGGCAAAATTTACCATTAAAATATCAAGTTTGTACTTAGAAAAATTGATTGTTTTGGCGTCATGTACAGAAAATTGATTAAATTAGTTCTAAGACTTTTAAATCGCTGTTGTCTACAGCGATTATTTGATGTTCGATATGACAATCAGTAATTGTGTTAAACATTGATTCTTTCAATATATTCGTTTTAAAGAGCAATAATACAACGTTACTTGACAACGGTTATGTACTCTATTGATTTAACTATTATGCCCCAATCCATGTACTATAGATGCTAATTGTTTCGATAAAAATTCATTTATAGCTGTTTTAGAAGGTAAACAAATTGTGAAGAAAGTTTATACAAAACGCCAACCAATAGTACTAACAGCTGCAGCTGGTTTTATGTCAAGTACAAACAGTATTGAAACAATGAATAATAGTAATGCTAATCGTAGTATATTTAATAATGGGAATGGTTTCTCTACTATTCATCATGTTCCCAAGAACTCAACTGGTGAATACATCCCACCAAATTTTATTACTGGAGCACATTTAGCGCCTGCACACTCTATATTCTCAGATATTAATAAAGAAAACTATACGAAATGGTCATTTTCTACTACATTTAACCCGTCGACTCCATCTCAGTTGAATAAAGAAGTCAACGAAGATATACTAACAGATTTTCCTTTGCACGAGCAACAAAATCAAACAGAGGGAGAGACTCATTCATTTGGTGGAGGGAATCAACAACAAATTATGGAGACTGATAATGATTTCCCACAGATTCATTCGGACTACCTTTATGATGCAAATTATGATTTCCCGGAAGAAATGAATAAATATCAAGGTAATGAATAGTGAATAGATATATATATTAATTTTCTAAGTTGATTGACAAACATATCACTTATTAGTATTTAATTTCTTAATGAAGATTCAAGGATTCCGTAAACAAAGTATCGTGAAAAAGAATGAACAACATCTTATTTTATACCTCTTTATGAAATTTGATGAACAGTAAACATCTTTGAATATGTTTTGTTTAGGTGACTTGGATTCAACACATTTATTAGATGACCGATGTTTCTTTTTTTGATATACCAAAAGGTTATGAGTGTAGAGCTTCAAACTGGTAAGTGTGATCTGTTTATTTTCAAATACCTGATTATACAAAGCAGATATAGTTACCAACTATAAGTACTAAGAATGATTGAATATCTCAGTTACTTTGTTCATCATGTAAACTTATGACTATTTTGAAATTCTTCATCAATACCTTGGTTGGATTCATATGGATTTTCTAATTAAAATAATAACATAATATCATAACTATCTGGAATTTGCATAAGTAACAACAATTTATCAACATTTCAAACATTCAAAAGACAGGGTTAACAAATATTATTGATTCGAAATTTATATAGTTTGATTTCTTGCCTTCGTTTAAGACTGATTCTAGTATTTAAGTTGAGTAATAGATCATGGAATAATAGGTATTTGAAGTAACCAGTAGAAATCTATGAGTCTATGTTTAATGGTAGTTGGCTCTTATTTACAAGGAGTTTCTGTATTCTTGAGAAAAATGATCATTGACATGAGATTAGGAACGTCATCTTAATCAGTAACGGAACTAGTGAACTATACAAGTTATAACTAACTTTACAGGATACTCAGTTATTGACATTGATTGATTTCTTAGCAAATGATTTCATTTTGTGCGGTACCTTGAATTCATTGAATTCCATAATTTAGGTTGTACTGGCCCAACAAAGTCACAGTTTTCGAAGTGAGATAATCAGGTTATTTTTTAAACAACTTGAATGGTTAATACTTAGTACATCGTACAACTATAAAATGTTTCCCGCTACAATTTCACTATCAAATTATTGTTAGAATTGTTTTTAAGACGAATAATATTTCAAAGTACCCTTTGTTCATTCATCTACGATTGAGATTATATTTAAGTTTTATACTAATGGTCTTTACGAATAGCCATATAATCTCTTAAAAAATACAACAGCTTGTCTGATTTTCTCCGATAACTACTATAACATTAGCTCTTATAATCAGAGTAACATTTTGTCCACGGAACATAATTAACCTTTCATTTAACTTATTACATAAGTACATGGGAACATTTAATTATGTTTTTACTTTTAATATAATGGTATAGAATAAGAGATTGAGTAGTTAAATGATTATTCACATATAATTGTTCCTTTTATTATTAATCGAGCAATTTATGTTGCATCGGTTTGTCTCTATCTTCGTACGTACAAACTGTATTAATGTAGTAAAATCCAAGGGGTGTATTTTGAATTTATCTAAAAACTATCAGTTCAATTAATCTATCTACATCTCAATGTGAGACTTGTGGAAATATATATGTGAATTTCAATGCCAAGTTGCTTTTGCTTGTAATTTGTAAATAGAAACACTCTTATCAACACTGGAATCCCATGTTATTCGACAGGGGTAATTAAAAATTTTGAAATATAAACTAAACTACTGCTTCACAAGTTAGTACTACATTTATCATATCACAAAAGTTAAAAATCTACTTAGCATATTTTAAAATACAAACAAGCTCTAACGTTAGTAACTGTTATGCCCCGATAAGGATGATGAATAGTAACTTTGGGATCTATTTATGAACCAATATTATGCATATATTTTTCCTATAATCGCTAAACAACTAAACTATTCATACTCGTGGCCCCCTTATTGTAAGCTTTATTTTGACCTATAGACTATTATTATACGATTTACCATTCATGAATTACACCCAGTCTACTAATTACTGTTCCCCTTATTCACAGCCACATTTGGCTAAATCTTGTACAAATGTTATTTTCTATTTTATGGTACTATGTGGTCAGTTTGATTGGTATATAAACTCAGTAAGTTTGAAATATAATGGTTCAAACCACAGAGGCTGTTCTGAACTTAACTGGCTGGGCTAGGCAGAAGCAGGACCGATACGTACTCTAGACTGCTCGTACGGTTTCGTGTGTCACTGTTGCAATCGGTAATTCGCTGCTCGCTGATTGACGGTCTTATCACGTCATACGTTAACAGGACATCCACTCGACCACAAGTTATAACAGCAATACTATGGTGAACCATCATACTATAAATAATAACATACAGACAAAAACGATAACATATTTTTGATCTCCATTATTCGTAAAATTGTGCCTAAACAAAAACTATAAAAATATATAGTTATATATTTTTATGTAAATCATGTAAATCAGTTTTTCTGTGACTTCATGTATGACTCAAGAAGAAAGTCCTATTCAAACATTTTAATGGTTACGTCTAATATAATAATGATATCTATGACCTGAATACTAAAAGTGACGGATTATTTAACTAACAGGTATATATCTGAACTAATTTTGACCACAAAAATCAATCCTAGGTCATAATTATCTTAGTAGATGTTTGTTATCATTATTATTTGACCTGTCAAAAAAAAAATAAAGACCAGTATGTTTAAACCATGTCTTAGGAACAGTGTTCAGTGTTTTATTTCCCGTCATTTAATATCATATAACTGGATAAGACCATCTTTTCTCTTTACCCACCTACTATAATTTTATTTCAGGGCTTTAGTCACGCTCTCAGTTTTTTATGACTGCTAAGTGATCATCTTACTAATTTTTTCTACACTTTCGCTAGTTGTAATATCATCGGATATGGATCCTCCATATTCTATGGACCAACCAAATGGAGCTGCTATCAACTCATCTAAGTTTTTATGGTCATATAATAGAGATTATGATCAACCCATGGAGGAAAATGTGCAATTTAAGCAGAATATCTATGTAGATAATCAACAGAAGAAAGAAGAAGCACGTCCGGTTTATCATTCACCAGTTCGTTGGGCAATAAGACAAATAGCTACAAATGGACAACCAAGACACATTGCTTGTAGTCAACCTTTAGATAGAGGAGTTGGTTCTAATGAATTATCTTCTTGGTACTATGATTCGAATGATGGGAGATGTCGCTGGTTTGGATATCGTGGATATGGTGGGAATGCTAATAGATTTTACAGCCGCACAGCTTGCGAAGAATTATGCGTTCGAGATAACCAAAATTTATGTGAGGTATGTTAAATCATACAATATTTTGACTTCAGTTAACCTTATGATATAACTTTCAAAATGATGGCATCATTCACATCTTGTTTTCAGGGTATACCAAGCTAAAACCAAACCTGCACAAACGGTACAAAATGTCATGATTTATCCAATCATTTATAAACATATCATTAAAATCACTTTTTAGCCATAAACTACCAATAAATTCTCTGGTGATCAACCCATTTATATCCACTCTTCTAGTAAACAAGAGAATAGATCATATGTATCATCTTAATTGTTGTATGACTATAGACTCTGATAATTTATTCGTCTTTATTCATAGTTATCAATCTGATGTTTGTAAGGTTAGCATTTATTATCACAGACTCTAGTTAAGTGATGTATTGTCAAATTATTGTTTCTATCCCAACTATATTTCATTTTGGCTCTGTTAAACACAGTAACTTTTCTAACTTATTCGGTCAATTTGTTCAAAAGCACTGAAGAGAACTAGTTGAAACGAATATACTTTATTTTCAAAGTTAAATTCACGTGTCAATATGAGCTCGACCAATATTTAAAACTTGAAAGCACTGGACAGCCGTTTTCTCTTAGTATGGTAATCCTCGCCAGTGCTTAGATTGACTAGTGAAATTCAACTATGAAAATAGTACAATCTCCATATATCCCAAAATAGACTTTATTTTGGCAAATTTGTTATGATCTGCTAACCTCTTCTTGCCAAATTCCCACATTATCTTTTCTGATAATTAAACTTCATATGGATATAATCTACAAGATTGTATAACACAATTCAATAATGAAACCTTAAACCTCAGTAACAGAATAAAAATAATTTGTTACAACTTTGTTTATTTAGCCTACACAATAAACATTCCATCGTACAAACGTTAAATAGGAAAATTGATATACCAATGACTAATTTTTTTCAGTATAAATTATGCATAAATTATTGCAATAAATCAATATACACTAGTTGATTTTCTTTATGTTCAATGAATAGGGTTCGTGTATACTGGTACATTATTTTCAACAATCTTTATTTATTCTGTTATATAAATAATCGTTTTTACAAATCAACAAGTGTTCAATCAATACGTCTAGAGTTTATCTGATACAGATTTTATTATAACCATAGGGTCTACCCATACAATCTGCTTAAGTTCATTTGATTTGATGACTCTACACTTCATAATTCACATCATAAAATCACTGGGTTCAAAAAGGAAATTTTACATTTGTGAATGAAAGTAAATAATCCGAAATTCATTTTCATTCCATTATATTATCAAATACAAAACAATCGAGACTAATAGAGTATTATAAACAAAGATGGATAGTGGCTATCAGTGGAATCCAGTTTGACGCGCGTTTCGTCCTATTTGAGACTCGTCAGCTGGATTTATCTGCATGTCAGAGTTGATGTTCCATCTTTGCTTACAATGCTTGTGAATTAAGACTATATCGAGGCAATACGCACAGTATGCACATATGCCAATTAGAGAATGACTAGCTGCAGTCCTAAACATCAATGGGAAGATTCAAACAAACAATACTAAGTGAATTTAATAGAGTATTAATTAGGTATTTTTTCTTGTATTTAGTACTAATTCAAGTGACTATTCATGATTCTGAATGAGGTAAAATTCAAAACCTCAAATTACCACAGTGTGACTACCATACGATTCAGCTATCCAATAAAAAATTTAATGCGAAAACTTATCCAAATCTAATCACTTAGAGTTCTAAAAAGTTATAACATTCTTGAAGTATAAATTCCATTTGTTTTCAGCTGTAAAATTCTGATCATTTAAAAAGTAGCATTTATAAAATGTAATTTCTTCTTTAAATTACAAGTCCTTTTTAAGATAAATGACATTAACAATTGCGTTTGTTATAATTAACTAAAAATAACGAAAATAGTTTTCTTATTATTTCCGGGTGGCGGTCAGTCACATTGTTTATTCCTCCATGAGGATACTACCACATTTATGAAGACATACTAATCTGAAGTTAACTGAAAGACACTTTGGCAGCTAACCAAGTCAATTTTAAGTTTATTCATCCGGTAATAACAAAAGCTATGTGCTTTTTGTTGAATATACTCTCTTTTTCTCATAATTAATTAGAATACTTGTAGATTAGCCAACTACTTAAATATATTTTACCAATATTATATATTTACATGTAAATAAGATTTGTTACTTATTTAATATTTTTTTATTTATTTCGATCTCAGTTTGCCAAATGCCCAAAATCAATCACAACCTGTGAACTTGTTGGTGATCAATCATGCAAAGTTTACAAACAACAACATTCTAAATCATGGGAAGCTGAATGTCCACCAGATCAACCAGTATGTGTCACTAAACGAAACACGAGAATGGCGCCAGGTATATTGATGTTTATTTCTTTAGTTCATAAAAGTATTTGGTGCATTATTTTAATTGGTTTGGTTTATAACAGTTTCTAACGTATTTGTAAAGAAATAAACATTGAAAAAACAAGTTAACATGGAATTTATAACTTTCTTCAAAGGGTTATTATTTTAATTTAATGAATCCATTGAAGTCTAATATGAATCTTAAAATATAGTTATACATAAATAATGCTCTTAGGGACTTCACATTCTGTTTAGTGAAACTGTCATGTAAACTTTGTACTACTCAGATCATATCTAATCTCTCGTTAAACAATATGGTGAGATATGATCTTGATTTCATAACACACTGAGTTCTCTCAATTGAACTAGTCAATTAAATTCAAGTTAAGTTCCACTACACCACAATTTACTGTCTTTATTATTTGTAAGTAGATAAGAGGATTGTATCTTAAGTGAATAATGGTAATCACTATAAATCTTATGTATAACTTGGGTTTTGTGCTCAGTGACTATCATCAAAAAGGGATATCCACATTACTAAAAGCAGGTAATGCTTCCTATATGACCTGGACCCATGAGATTCAGTGTCATAGTCAGAAATGTTACGAGTGAGTAAATGTATCCACCAATGTAATCTTGTAGGACTTTGTTTTTTACAATGAGTGATCAATTAGTTTAGTAGTAAGAATTTCCTTAATCTGCCTTTATTGATTTTGGCTTCACTAATCAAAAAGTGTTACTCAACTCCATGATCTCCCATAGTTAACAGGGATGCTATTTGCATTTCAACTCCTGTATTACACAATTTTATAAGTAAGAGATAATGCAATTTTAGTGATTGAACATTTATGATTATGGTCTGAAGGTTAAGTGTTCTCTCCAAGGCTTGAACTTTCTGGGTTTGATCTCCAGTGTGGTCATGAATGAGTACTTCTGAGAAGTATCATTTTGTCATGAAACAGCTACTGTGTGCTTCCTGAATTTCAGTAATTGTTTATCTCCAATCAATTCACGATGTAATATTATCAATATATGACTCTATTTAGATAACAAATTGGTTTTATCACCATAAATTACAGACTTACATTAAGAGCTCATTGATACCTACTACTTATTGCCTAACATTTTTAAAAATTCATTTTTACCATTTCTTCTCTAGATATTGAATTTGAAAATGTTCCATCCGAGTGTAAACAACCACCTGATGCTGGATCGTGTCAAATAAAAAATCCATCACAAAATTTTTTCTATGATATAGAAAGCAATGATTGTACATCATTTTATTTTCATGAATGTGGTGGAAATGATAATCGATTTGTTACAAAATCTGAATGTATGAGTCATTGTTCACCTTGAATAAATTTTCAACATCATCTTTATCTTACATTATCTCCTCTTCCTTAACATTACCATAATCATTCTTATCAACTATGAAAAAAGAAGCAAACATAATCACTTTCGTTCATATCTCTCAACTTATCATAATTATCATCAGAAGTGGTGTCAGTTTCATCTTTATTATTATTAATGCTATCATCCCAAAGATATCTCATTTTCATGAATAGCCATACTAGTAATATATATATATATATATATATATATACTTTCTTGGGAATAAACAAACATAGCATTAACATAATTTCTAATGAATGGAATGTGATAACATTTTCTGATTGTTCCTCTTCTTCTTCGTCTTCTTCTTCTGCGTCTTCTTCTTCTTCTTCTTCTTCAATGACCTGCCTAACTTGGTTGATTTCAATTAAATTAATTCACTGATAATAACGTTAAAACTTTTATTATGAACTGAATCAAACGATTATAATAGTGATGATTGTTTTGTTTTTCATGTGCTTACATAAACATTCTTAATACTATACTATATATATATATATTCGAAATTTCAATCCTTTTTCTTTGTCCTATGAAAATATTAACGAGAATTAAAAAGTGAATTTTTCTGAAAAAATGATTGGAGACCTTTCTTTTTGCAAGTTAATGTTACAAATTATATTCGATGATGGCTTCAAATATAAATGGATATCGATGGATAAAGTACTAGAGCCCATGAAGCTTACTTCTGTTACCCCCAATGGAGGATAGGCTGCCCATGGAGCACTAAATGTATATATCATCATTTTTTGAGATATCTTAATAGTACTCACTTAAAAGCTTAAATGGGATCCATCCGAACAACCTCAAAACCTTCGATAAGCAAGATGATCTTGAAACATTAAGACAGAATCTAATGGTTTACATTCCACAAAACATTTGAGTAAATAATAGTCGTATGTTCGTTAGTTAATAGATTCAAGATGAGTTTACTGAATTTTTTAGTGGTGAACTATGATATAGTCAACCAAACCAATACTGGGATTTTAATTTACTAACGACACAGAATGATATATTAAAAATTGATTGAATTTGTAAACGGTGAGTAGTGGACTCCAGTTTATTGATTTGCAAGTAAAGCTTTAGCCATGAGTTCTGGATGTTATGGTCATAATCCAAAAGATAATTATGAACGCATGTTCCTGATGAGTCTTAGGCTAAGTAATAACAGCTACAGTTCTACCATTTTTGATAATTCTCTGAATGGTCCAATTTCTCAACACAAATTTTCTTTAAGTCATACAAAATTGTCCACTAATTATCTAGGTAAATAACAAAATGAAAAATGTTTTGGATATAATGATTATTCATTCAATAGGTAAAATAACTTTAAAAATACTCTTTATGACTTTAAACGACCATTCTTAAGTTTATCCTTTGTCAATAGGTTAATATACCAGTAATTTAGGTTTCACTTCTAGTTAATTTGAAGGGATGTTTAGCCAAATTGACTTTTTGTGCGTTCATTTATGATTTTGTCAACTTTTCACTTTCTAAACTCTTATAAGATATTAGCAAACTGTATTGTGTTGTCTAATGTTTAAACTTCAATGTTCAATCCTAACTGATGTTTTGAGTTACACCTTACAGCTAAAGAACAAACAAGCTGACCATTCATACTAATATTTTTCAATGAAAATAGACTTAATTACTTCCTTACGCCTGTTACTCCCAATGGAGCATAGGCCGCCAACCAACCCACTCTTTCCTGAGTATTCTCTTCTAGTTCTATCCAGTTTTTGTTCATTCTTCTCATGTCTGTCTCTATTTCTCGGCGTAATGTGTTCTTTGGTCTTCCTCTTCTCCTTTGTCCTTCAAGATTCCATGTGAGGGCTTGTTCAGATAATTAAACCGTTATAGGTACTATTCAATATCTTTTCATTATCAAACTTAGAAATTTTATTATGAATATCTTAAGGTCATATGCAAAAATAATAAAAGGACAAAGTCATTTCGTAGTTTATGTTAATGTTTCCCGAATATTATAATCATGATACAAGTATTTGAATTAATATACAATTACTTGTATCTAAGTTAAAAATGATAAACATTCTAACATGTCTTAAGATATACATAAAAGCACATAGATAATTACCCGAATTACTTAAAACATGTGACCTGTAATATGAATCAATTAAACATGAAATAACCTATATACAAAATGTCTAGAAGATATCATATCTATACCAATACCAGCTTTTCAACCCATAGATCAGAATGCGCTTAAAATTGGTTAGTATAACATAATCAACTAACAAAGTAATTGATGAATGTTAGCAAACATTCGAAGATTTAGGATTTACTGAACCCGACTGATCATATCCCACTTAACTCGTGATGACTTTTTGCTGATTTAAGACAGTGTTCTTTAAGTACAGCACTCCTATAATTTATTGACGAAGTGGCTTTAATATTGATAATTATAGTTAAGATCTCTAAACAGTACATTTTAGCATTACCGTTTACAGAAAGCGACAAACACTTGTCTAAGATCTATTAGCTCCAAACTAATTGACCAAATATTGCTTCGGAAGATAATATCTTTTCTTACTATTATTAGGGAAATATTTAGTTGTCATAAGAAAATGTTAAACTTTATAAAAATGTATGAGGAAAGTTTTATAAAAAGAATCTTATTCATTTATGTTCAAATGAAATGGGTTAACCAATTTTGAAGTGGATTATCACAGTCTATAATCTGTTAACTTTGTATTTTCAACAACATGATATTTAACATATAACACTAATGCATTTCTATATTACAAATGTGTAGTTGTTAGTTATAAGATAAAACCCATTTCACCTAATAAACATTTTCTTCTAGAAACTTCCTACTTATAACATTTTATAGTAACTTATATTTATAAACAATCAATTTAAAGGATAGTGTAAGGAGTAGATGTAAAACAATTTTATTTAAATAACAAACTAGATGCAGTTTATGTATCTTCATAACAAATATTATGTAATAGAGATAACATAACATTCTAATAAGGTCAAACAATAAGATGAAAATTTGATTGTGTCAAAGAAAAGGTTACACCATGTTAATATCAATTAATAAGGTATGAAATTATTCGAATAACATTTATACGTATAGGAAATCTATATTTAAAATAAGCACATTTGTTATACTTCATTTTATTAAAACAATAAAGATATATGATAGAGTACTATCTACAACTGATTGTATAGTAAACATTTGAAAATAAGAGGATATATGCTTTGTTTTTCTTCAATCACACAAAATCCAGAGATGGATAAATATATAATTCAACATTAAATATTATGTTTCATTTAAGGCAACAATTCTAATGATCCACCCAAATGAGCATGACAGTATTTTGGATTATCTCTTGATCGTGAGATAAAATAACGTGATGCTGAACAAGATTGACGAGTTCTGTTACTTGATCTTGTACGTTCGTTAATTTTATATCGACAACATGGTCTTCCAATATGTTCAGAAGTGCTAAAATCACTGTTGGCATTAATCGGACAAAGTGGGCATTCTTGATTGTATGGATCAATATGTGTATGATTTACTCGACATTCTAGCTGTGTTGGAACTGAATAATCTCTTCTACGATTATTTGGTTTCGAAATTTCAGAATTGGTGTTACGTTTTTGTTGATATTGTGAATGGTTATTATAGTAGTAATCCATTGCTTCAATACCAAGCTTCATTTGGATTACTTTTGATCGGTGCTGTTCACATAGATTAGAATGAACTGGATAATATTTTAAATTGCATTGTGAACATACAGCATTCATAGATGGTTCTGATGTAGATGCATTATTTAATCGTTGTAACAGGTCAATATGTGATCTAGTTGCTCTCTCTGATAATAAAGGAGATTCTCTACACTTTAGATAATCTTGACAACATTCGCAATGTTTATATTTTGTAACATTTAAATAGTCCGATTTAGAATTCTCGTATTTATTTGTATTTAATTTATCATTCATTCTTTTTGATTGATAATGAATTGCCTCACTCTGAATTGGTTTTAAAGCATCACATTTACACAATGTTCTTGGTAAAATATTTGTCCCTGGAGATGATTTTCGCAATTCCGAAAAACAACGTAAAACATTTAGACCGATTTGTATGTCTTCCGCTAGAAATACATAACAAGTTAAACAATTCTCACCGTTCGCTGATAAACGCGGGACCATAAAATAAATCAATGGCGGACGTAATACTGTGCGGTAACGTAATAACCAACTTGTTATTTGATTATCTAACTTGATTAATGCATCCTCAGGTATACAACGACGTGTATCGATTATTCGACGAAAATAAGCGTAACAGTGGTCTCGATTCTTATTATTGTTACCATTGTGAGCACTATTATGACTAATATTACTCCCAACAGGTGTTACGACTTCAAAGTAATAACAGTTGAAATAGATCAATTGATACGCCAAAAAATCTTCATCCACTTGTGATGATAACGATGACATTACCGACGAGTTTTTAAATTTGTCATCTTTTCTTTTATTGCCTTTGTAATCCAGTGATTTGATGAGAATATGACCATTTCCAATGGCTAATATTACACTGTCATAATTTTCTGTCATTACTGATTTATAAGATAAAATAGTTTTGTGATTATTTGATGATACAGATGATGCAGTCAGTTTTGAGGACGATATTTGTCGAAGGAATTCCAAATAATAATCAATCAATAATTCATAAATTGTTTCCAGTTCACAGTCATTCGATTTTTGAATGGTAGAATGTCCAAGATAACTTAAGGTAAATAATGACATTGATGAAGATGTCATTATAGTTCTATGATAAATTTATAAAACTTAAAATCTGAAAGTGAATTAGTGTTGATAATCCTGTGACCACCTTTAGCCCTTAAGTAACTGATTAGATGTGATATTTGTAAGCGATTTAGCTTATTTGCATAATCATATTGGTTGACTAAGCATTTTGCGTACACAATTAACACATACCATATCGCAATAACAATAATAATAATCACATATAGATGATGATGAAATATTTAGAATGTCATTGGTGGATAGTTGTTACGTTATTCAGATAAGATAGATCACGAGGTAATGCTATTAGTATAAGCTTTATAAAGTCTTTTAACGATGAACCAAATAGGAGGAGAGCATAACTAGTTCTAATAATTGAAAGACTTTCATAAGTTCAAATCATACTACCTGGGATGTTAGTTCAATTCAAATTCTAATATTTTGGAATAAAAAGAAATATGAAGATATTGGATAGACAATTTTAGTATGAAACTCTAAATAACTCTTATAAAAAAAATTAATGGTGGATGGTTTATAATCACAACGTAGGCAAGTTTATGTGTGATAAATTAACAAAAGTTTCAAACCGACTGTTTTACAGTGTTGAGACTACTAGTTTTGTTTGCTTGTACCAAGGTCCTTTTCTCCGGCTCACATACTTTCATTTTGGTTACATTTGTTCTTGTCAAGCCCCCTTCACTTATGTATACATATATAGTGGTTAGTTCAGCCATGATGGACAGTGTACTGGAATATCTTCGAGATAATTTCTAAGGTTCCTTATATCACTCATTCAGATAACTGTCACTACATAACTCCCAATGGTGAATAAATTTCAAAATACAATACAAAGCATTAACTACAGTTTAACATTGTACAGCATAGATGGCAAGTCCACATGCACACTATGCGAATGCGAGTAGATACAAGTGAATGAAAGCGAATACCACAGAAATAATGATGGGGAATGAATTAATGCTGTTTTAGAAGCACACGCATATATGGAGAGCGAATGAATCATTGAGGGATTTAATCAACTAATATTTAAGCTAGTAAGAGGAATACATGTGTAAGTCATAACTCATGATCACGCATAAATGCCCATACAGATATGATGATAATAGTAATACGGAGACATGGACAAATTGCACTTTTTGAACGACACTGTTATTTGAAGGGCTAGATGAAATAAGGTATATGCAGACTCAAGTGTAGATGAGGTGCTATAAGAGCACAGTAAAAAATCACCAATATCATTCGTTATTCCTATTAATTTCCAGACTTACTGATATAACTATCAAGTGCTGGAAAAAACTGTAAATATACGCAAGGAATTGAGGCGCGCGACTGTTCTAATAAGGTTGTGTCCTGAGTAAATGCTTGTGCATTATCTGTCCCAGAAGTTGGTATAGGAGTTGAGCAAAGTGTATACTAAGTCTCAAATACTAGAAATCAGAGTGATAAGTCATTTAATATTTATGTACAGAACAGAGTTACAACTATGACAACGCCCCAACGTTACCTTCCACGGGTTTCGCCAACCAGCACAAGGTCTAAAAACTACAGTTTTTCGTTTTATGACCGCCGAGAAACTATCAAATTCTCCAAGTACACCCCACCTGACAGTAACGTCTATCGAACAAGCTGAGGCATCGCAAAAGCTTGACAGCTCTCAAACTGTTTCAACGGTCATCGCTATGAACCAGTCATCAGGACCAGAAGACGCAACGCTTCCACTGTCAGCGGTTCGGTCCTGAAATATGGGCATAATCGATTCTGGAATCATGGTAAGACTGGCTTCTAACATTTGTTTTCATACTATTCTAAATCTGCGTATTCTATCACAATAAGGGGTAGTTTGCAAACAGTAGAAACAACTATCCTACTTGATACTAAGGCTTCAATATCCACTATGGAAGAGGAATGTTTACTCATACTGGATCTTGAGAACCGGCAAACACCATGTTTCTCGGCACTTAAAACAGCAATTGGTGCTCTGTCGAAAACGTTCTCTAAGGTGTTGAATAGACGTTCATTTCCACCTAAATTTGAGTATACCCTACACTGACTTGTGATATAATACTTGGAGTCAATTTTTTTGTTGAAACACAAATGTGCTTTACACGTAGCTATGGCGGAAGTGACCGTAAAGGCACACCATTTCAAGAAACTGATTAAATCATTGGCTGACGTAGCGGTGTTTAAAATTATACGTCAAGTGCAAAGCGATGAACAAACAACAGAGAGTGACCGCCTGTGAACTGTGTCTATACTCCAACAATCTAGCTCTGTTTCCTCGAAGAGTACCTATGGGAACCGGAATACCCCTGTACAACACTCCATTCACATAGGTGACCACATGCCACTACGTCAACTACCTCGCAGAGTGCCAGTGCATTATCAGCCACAGCTAGAAAATATTATTGTACCTTCCCCATCACCCTGGGCTTTGCCCATCGTTTTAGTAGAGAAAAAAGATTCTTCCCTCTAATTATGTGGTTATGCTATAACAAGACGTGACTCCTTTCCACTTTTGTGCATTGGTGCTGAGCTGGACGTTTTGAAAGGCGCTTGCTGATTTTCGACTGGATCTTGCATCCGGGTATTGGTAAGTGAAAGTACTCCCTCAGAACAGAAATAAAACTGCATTTTTCATACCAAATGGGCTCTACGAATATCAGTTGATACTTTTCAGACTAACCAATAACTCAGCCACCTCCCAACAATTATTGCGGACAGTTTAACTTGGCCTGGTACCAAATATGTGCCTAATATACCTTGTTGATATTATTATGTATCACAGTACACTCGGACGGTATAATGTCGAATCGAGAGCAGTCCTTCGACGTCTTAAGCAACGTGATTTACAAGTGAAGCCATCTAAATGCCTACTTTTGCAGAAAGAGGTGCTCTTTGTGATACATTGCATTACGGGAAAAGAAGTAGGAACAGGTAATTAAAAAGCGAGCGCTATTATTAACTGGCCACATCGGAAACCTGTCAAAGATATCCACAGCTTTCTGAGGTTTGTTTCCCACTATGGACGTTTTGCATTTTTGACTGAACTTTTTAATCACCTGACGCAAAAAGGACGAAAATGCTTGTGGACCAAAGAGTGCAAATAAGCATTTGATGCTATAAGTAATATCTTACTGCCACACCTACACTGACTTTTTGGACACTTCGGCTAATAGGTGTATGTTTATACCTTATATGGATGCTAATTTGTCAGCTACGGTAGCAGTCCTGTCTCAAATAGCACAAGATGGATGGGAGCGGGTCGGCGCCTAGATGAGAGGGAAACAGGGTATTCTGCAAAGCGTCGAGAGATGCTGGCTCTGGTGAATTTCTTGCGACATTTCTTTTACGACCTCCTAGGACGCTCTTTTCTTGAACTCAAGGATCATAGTGCACTTCAATGGAGCTCGTTCGGTTCGCGAGCCAGAAGTTCAAGTAGCGCTCTGTCAGGAGAGGTTGCAAGAGTTCGATTTTACTAGTGAGTACTGACTAGAAAGCCGACATACGACGCGCTGTCTTTGTGCCAAGTGGAGCAATGTGAGATTTTTTGGTGACACGTCATTTCTAGTCAGTGAGTCAAAACAGCCCACACGTAGAAGTTCAGGATATTATGGGGCAGATGCATCGACAATGAGAGCACTGAGGAAGATGAAAGACCGAACGTACAATTTGCCAAAGATTTTGGTGGCCATCTACACACTAAGACAGCGGGATTTCACAAACATTGTATCACGTGTTACTCCATTAAGTCAGCCGAACAAATACTCTGCGCACCGTCAACCCAGTCACGACAGAAGGTCGACATCGGAGAGTTGGTATTGATATTATGGGCCACTTGAAACAACGAAGAACGGAAACTGGAGTTGTTCTCATTCTATAACAAGATACCCACAAGATCACGGGAGCTTTCACTTATCGTTAGGTTTGTCTTTGTTTGTCTTAGACCAATAATGTAGAATATGATGAAAGAGATTAGGGACAGGTTAAAGCCAAGAGAGTGTTAGACCCGATAGGCTGCCCTCGTCCTATGTTTTACAGAAGGTTGAGAAAGATAAGAGCTGAGTTTGAGAAAAAGTACTGGTCAACAACCACTGACAATGAAACGTACGGTCAGGTTTATGTAAAAAAGCAAACAATGCTGTAGCTACAAAGCAACGTAGCAGTAGTTTATCGGAATATAATCTCCTCATTTTCAAGACGCCACTATAGACAACTTCGGGGAAATGGCATGAAACCCCAAAAATGTTCAACAACTTTGGGGAAACCCATCTACTTTCTGTTACTGAACCACAACATTTTCTTCCATTTAGAGGACATTATGCACATCTTCGGTCCTCCACAATACTTTCTTAAACTTCCGCGAAACCCGTCGACATTTTTCGGAGAAACCCCAAGATTACCAATTATTCAGAAAAGCCTACTGACATAATAACAAGTGCTCACAATTTACTACGTATATATTCACATTTTTTTTCAGTTAACTTCGTAAAATGAACTGAACCTCAAGTACCACTTTCTTCTCAGTATCTGTATTAACGAACACGATAGATAGGCACGGCTGTAATTAAAAGACTGGTGCTTTATAAATGATATTCTTTACTGGAGTTTTAAAAAGTGCTAATAAATTGTCTTTTCACAATTACCATCTTCGATTTGTTAACAATTCTTATTTTATTTCCGTTTCGTACATCAGGGTGGCGTTAATCTGTCGTTAACAGCACTCTACCGAAAAATTACTCTTCTCCGTTGCAAAAGCAGTGTGAAAACAGCCAAAGTGCTCATAGCATACAAACGAATACCCTATATCATAGCAATAATGTAAATTATGAATCCGTAATGCATTCCTACAATTGAAGAACATGTGGAACTCAAAACAACTGTCAACCAATATCATAGTCAGGATCTTTAACAGGAACGTCAAGACAGTCCCAATGTATACAGCTGAAATGTGGAGAACTACTACAAACGTCATCAAGAAGATACATGTATTTATAAGTAGTTGTCTAAGCAAGATACCCATCATCCGCTGGCTGGATAACATCATCAACAGTCTACTGTGAGAGAGGACAAACCAGCTTCAAGCTGAAGGGGAAAATTCACTTCAAACGCCATCGCGTTATCCACTTAGCTACTGAGCCCTGATAGCCACTTGCTTGTGCAATAAGGCGAGGTTTAAATTCACATGATATTGTTTGGTTGAATCTTCCCATTTACGACTAGGGCTGCGATTCGTCAGTCTCTTATGAAGCGAACGGCACTGGGTTCGAGCCCCAGAGTGAACATCAACTCTGAGATGCAGGCACACGCAGCTGACGAGTCCCAAATGGGACGAAACGCACGTCCTGTATTCCACTGCTAGCCACTATTCATCTTTGCTTATAATGCTCCTCAGTTAGGGTTATATCGCGACAATACTCGCAGTATGCACATATGCCAATGATAGATCAATTGCAGTCCTAAACATCAATGGGAAGATTCAACCAAACAATACCAAGTGAACTTTGACTACCGTTTCGATGGAAGCGGTGGTAAGAACATCTGTTTTGGATGAACTGCTTTATGGGCACGTACTCAATAAATACACACTTGACTACGAGGGAAAAGTTCACAGTCGACTGGTACTCATGCAGCTTCTATTTCAGCAACCTCTGGTTCCTCAGAGGTGAACAAATAGTCCCTTATTGTGTGTTTAGCAGCCCTAACAACTAATGAATTACGTACGTTTATCAGTTTACCTCTTCGGCTCTACTGCTATGCATGGCAGCTTGTTATTCTCGTGTCCATTTGTAACCGAGTACTTCAGTGAATGGTCCTTCCAGTCCCTCAGCAATATGGTAGTCATCTGAAAGCAATGATTTTAATGCGATAACAACTTACCAACATGATGGAATACAATGCATTTTTCTAAGGAGAAGAGACTATTTAAATAAATACATTCAAGAATATCGGTCACAGAAACACTATCCATGTACACAGACAATTGCTTGTCCAGCAACTATGTGCTCGAGATAACTAACACTTGAATCCTTTCCCTGTCGTTAACGATGTTGTACTGTTCGGATTGATGCTATAAATCAATGGAAAAGTGTTATGAAGTTTTCAAATTATTAGTCATAAACTTCAGAACAGTTGTAATAAGTTTCCAGTGGACGATACCAAAGCTCTAACAAACGTGCAAACCTACCACAATAAACTATTTTATTTAAGACAGGCTTTGGGAAATGGTGTCACGATATCTATGGAAATGTTTGAAAAAGAGGAATAATTACCTCCTAATGCTGTAGGGGATACAGATACACTAGCAAAGTATATATCAGAGTACTCCACGTACACAACCCAGGTCAACCGTTTGCAATTGTAGTGTTGTTGCCTGCTTCATTCGCATTTAGTGAACTGCAAGTTTGTCCGTTAGTGACTTCTAAGTTGCACTTCTTCACAAACTACTCTCTTAGCTTTACAATGTTGTGGTGTGGGTTACTTATATCCACATAAGTAGTATATAGTGAGGGCCAGGCATAGAATGTATTTTGGCAGATCAATGAGGAAAGAATAAGAACGAAGCGCAATCGGTATGAAAATGCATGAACAACGAGATCAGAGACTATGGACTGATGTTTACTGAAGGAACAATCAGGATCACAAACCACCAATGAGTATTATAAAGTTGATTGTGAAGCATCTTGGATGATTTTATAACATATTCTTCACCGTCCGAAGCTACGCGGAACGCTGATTGATAGTTCTGAAGCTTAAACCTTGACGGTCACAAGTTACTTAAAATTCTCACAGTTTCCCATTCATTGTTAGGCCTTGTGGTTTACGCTTACGACTAAATATGCACTGAAACATCACAAACATGAACTTAAATCTCATGTCCTTCAGCAATTTACTTTCATCATGAACGTAAAGACTATGGGTAGTCTGAAAAGGGATAAAGTTACAGTTTCCCGTTTTTGGAATTCAGTTAGCATACTATCGGATTCAGTTCATTTCCCGAAACGCTCTTTCAGTACTATATGGTGAAACGCTTCGCTTACGTTGACTGAGATATCTCTTGAACATTAAGCGCTACAAACAATACCAAGTAACTATAAAACAAAACAAACCGTTATTACTTGCCATTATACTTTAATAACAGCAGGAATTATTATTAACATTTTAGGTGGGAGCTTGAAACTTGCTAGTTATTTGACATTTTGTTTTGAACATTGCTTAATATAGCGATCTAAACAGAGTCCACGTACGTAAAATTTTATGTTATTCTTATTACGTCGTTTTTTGGACCTTATCAAGTTTTAAGAAAAGGGTGAGGTTCAGTAGAGTAACTGGTATCCCAGGTCCAGTTACGTAGCAGCAATCCGGCCAACGGTTACAATATAAAACAGTCAAGACTTAACTAATGATTTCCTCAGTGATTCTATGATTTTATTTCAACGAAAGATTACGTAAATATGATGACTTTTGACATTCATGCAACTCAACGGACATCCAACAAAGCCACAGCAATTGAAATACAGGTGACCGCCTCAAACTAACCATTCAAGGTCGTTGAACCCAAACGGCGGGCGACTTTGAGTGGGCCTGACTTTTCTTACTGACCCCTTAACATTCCATTAATGGCTCACCCCATTGTTGATGAAAGTCTCGGGAAAGACTGTCCAAAAGAGCTGTTGTTACAAAAGCATTTGAAGTTCTTAGTTAGATGCAAAAGCGAAAATGACAGTACTTTGGATTATTGCAGAATGTCTGGAATCTACTGGGTTCTTACTGCTCTTGACTTGCTCGATTCACTGTCAGAAGTAGATGGGGATGAAATAGTTGACTTCGTATTGAGTTGTCAGAAAAAGTGTGGTGGATTCGCTCCTTGCCCCAAACATGATGCCCATCTGCTCTCAACTTTAAGCGCTATCCAAATACTTGCAATGTATGACTGCTTAAACAAGGTGAATGTTGAGGCCGTGTGTGCATTCGTTTCCAAATTACAGGTGAGATGTGTACGGGTTTACAAGTTTTCCTTAATGCTCAAACTGATAGTAGTGTGATGCCTCTGTAGCTCTCATACTTGTTGAGACCTTTCTTTGGTATATAGATGAAGTATCCTTTTTTCCGGTCTTTTGGTGCAATGCCATAATGTTTTAAATACGTTTCTCCTCCTTTGAATGTAAATTGTTGATTCAGAACTGACCTGCCTCAACACCTGAACTAAGGATAGGGAGTCAAGTAGTCGGACGCGTCGACAACTTCACTTATCTTGGAAGTCTGATCAGCCCTAATGGGTTGGTGTCTGACGAAATCTCTTCACTGATTTAAAAAGCTCATCTGGCTCTTTCCAACTTACGTCACCTTTGGCAAGGGCGAGGTATCCATCTATTAATTGGAGGACGAGTATACTGTTCAGCAGTTCGTTCTGTCTTACTTTACGGTTGCGAAACGTGGCCATTAAGGATAGAGGAAACTCGTAGGTTACTAATATTTGATCACAGACATCTCAGAAATATTGCTCTCATCTGCTGGGTTCACCGGGTGAGTAATAGTGTTGTTAGACGGAGGGTGTTAGGGAATGATGGTAAATCAGTTAATGAGGTTGTAAATCTTGATCAACTGAGTTGGGCCGCGTGTTACATATACCTAAACACCGATTACGACGACATATAATACTGAATAGTGTTAGAGACGGATGGAAGAAAGTTAGGGGCAACTAAATGAAAGCGTGTTATCAGTCCATAAAGTCACTGACTCCCAGTATGATCCATGTTGGTAGATGCAAACTACTTGATTGGGGTTCACGCGACTTTCGTATCTAATGGTTGGAGACTCTGGGTGACATAGCTTAATCTACTACAATGACGTAGGTGTATACACTCTTTGTCTGCCCTTACTTAATATCCCTCTTTCTACGAAGTAATTCCTCCATGTATCATATCCTCATATGCAATCATTTTTTATGTATTACTACCATCGAAGTGACTAGTTCTATGAATTTGGTGTTCATCTTGTTGTGCTAATGAGGTGTGGCAACTTTGACCGATGCATATATGTCTGGTCCTACGTTGTAGATGACTGACTGTTCTTCTTCTCAAATCTTCCTGAAGGGAATGTGGAGGATCTTTGGAACTACTTCTATGTCTGACTTCAGTGCTTCAGCTGCTATGCTGTTTGATAGTACTATCTTATTACCTGGAAAGTCGATTCACTTCAGATATCTCTTCAACGGAAAAAGCAGTAAATGGCTTAAGAATGGAATTAAATCGTACGATGTTGTCAATAGTGCAAATCTAAGTACGATCTTGTAACATTTCATCTCTCCTTACTAGTGACGACTGACTAGTCTATCCTGTCTTGTAGATACTTTCCAAGCACATTGGTCATGGTAAGTGTAAAATGAAATCAAACTTTTCTGGTGTTAATTACAATACTTCTATATTTACCGTCTAATAGATGACCAGACGGCATCTTAGCTGGAAGTTCAGAAACGATTTATAGCCTTCATATGTTCTATGACTTTTTATCTTTGACATTTAATTCCACACATCAGTAAGTCGCTGTTTTCGGCATCAATAACAAGGCTCTCGATTCTCTCATTAATATAGTCTGTTAGTCACCTAGAAGCTCTGTGTACAAGCGATTGGAATGTCAACATTGTAGGATAAAATTTTCTTGACTAATAATTTCTTCATTGATTAATAATATCACAGTTACGTGAAGCTCCTACGTTGTAGCTGACTGACTACGTGAAGCTCCAGTTTTCAAATGTCGTTAACTATTTCACGTATGATTATAGTGAAGCAAAATGGAGATTGTCTGATTGAATGAAGCTAATGCCACTAAAATCCGCTGTGCTGACTAAAATTTATTATCATTTAGTCCGCCTAGCAAGTAAAGAGTTGGTTTTCAGGAACAAGCTGGGGATCTTTTTCAATGCTACTGTGTTTTCAACAGTGTTTCCCCTTTCTCTGTCTGTTTAGCTTATGGCGAGAGCTTTTTTGACTGTATAAAAGGTAGTTTTTAAAAAAATTGGATGAGTGTAGCCATTTGCTTCATTTTACGATCATAACTTTGCGTGTTAATAAATGTCCTTAATGCTTCGACAGCAACCAGATGGAAGTTTCGCTGGAGATATTTGGGGGGAAATCGACACTCGTTTTTCATTTTGTGCCGTTGCTACACTGCATATACTTGGAATGCTTTCTAAAAATACTATTGACATTGAAGCTTGTGCTTCATACCTCGAAAAGTGTCAAAATTTGGATGGATGTTTCGGAACTCGACCTGGAAGTGAATCCCATGCAGGTCAAGCATATTGTGTCGTGGGAGCTCTGGCTATACTTCGTCAACTACATCGGTTAAATATAGACCGTGCTGCTTGGTGGCTGGCCGAACGTCAGCTTCCTAGCGGAGGTTTAAATGGAAGACCGGAAAAACACCCTGATGTGTGCTATTCATGGTAAGCGTAGCAGCGCTTTCACTTAAATAAATTGTTATCCATTTATGCTATGTATAACATTCCGAAAAACTTACGAGATGTGTATTTCAAATTCTCAGCTGTAAACCTTATATAAAGTATCTACTCATTACATATTTAAGGGGAATAAACAGTTAGATAGACGCCGTTATACATGAAAATTATATTTGAAATGATCTCAGCGATTGAAATTTAAATAATTCCAACGTTTCGTCCAGCTAACTTGTCTGGACTTCTTCAGGGTAATGATCAAAGTCATCAAAGAATTATATGGCGTTTTTTTAACAATTATATCAAATCTATACTATGTTAAACTGACTCATATTAGTAAATTCAACATCCAAATATGATTGGTTTAACGTAGTATAGATTTGATATGATTGTTAAAAAACGCTATATAATTCTTTGATGATTTTGACTATTACCCTGAAGAAGTCCAGACAAGTTAGCTGGACGAAACGTTGGAATTATTTAAATTTCAATCGCTGAGATTATTTCAAATATAATTTCTACATAGAATGACTCCTCTATACTCGTTACGCAATTTTCGTCATGCCATTCGTTCTACTCTTGACGAATGTTCATATAAGTTAGATAGTTGAATAGGCTAATGTATAATTGCTCCCAATGGTACTTATTTGTTCAGTTTTCATTGGCATTACTCAATTGCTGAAATATGTATATTTACAAAAATATAACTAAAGTCTATGAACATGACGTTTTTTTAGTATTTGATTTGAATTAGCCAATTTCGTACTAGTGAAGAGTATCTTGATGTCAGTCGTCAAGCATAGATTGCACTCTGGTTTTAGTTATACTATTTCTTTTAGAGGTAGTGATGTTATTTGGTCTTCTAAACTGAAGTAAGTTGGAGTATGAATCTGAAACATTTTGACATGATATTGATTTGTTCAGACCTGTCTTTTGATTGATCGCACATAATATTCTTGTGTTGATCCGTTGTACTTTTTAAACTTGGATTAATTGTGATCTGATTATTTATCCTTTGAAGAAGTGGCTTGCACCGAGTCACGAAACGTCAGAAAATTTACTTTTTCTACTCATCGGGATACTACAAATATATTAATTTATTCATGTTGTCAACTGTTGTAACCTGTAGATTACATCTTCACTATGCTTCATAATATCAAGAGTTGTTGCAAAGTGTAAATTAATATAGGAACTGTCGGATGTTTGGCTACGTCGTATCAATTAACAGAGAAGTGGCTTTAAAATGCACAAACAATTTCCTCATTTTGTAAAACAAATGGAATAAATTTAGAATGGCTTAACGATACACTGAATGTCAGCGTTTCATATAGTTTTCGAATATCATACGAATCCTTATTGATTTTGTTTGAGTTCGGTTTCCTGCTAATTTTTACGTCAGTTTTGTTTGCGTTTACAATACCAAGTTTTGTATCATTGTCAGGCTTATTTTCGTACTTTTATATTTCCTAGGTGGACTGTAGCTACTCTTGCTATTTTTGGTCGTTTGACATGGATTAAGCAAACTGACCTTACTCGGTTCATCTTAGCTTCTCAAGATGACCAAACTGGCGGTATAGCAGATAAACCCGGAAATATTCCTGACCCATTTCATACTTTATTTGGTCTTGCTGGTCTCTCTTTATTAGCCCAGGTTGACTCATATTTTTCCTCACCAAAGAAAATGGAAAATGGATTAAATGGTGTCGAAGATCCAGCCTTTGTTGCTTTACAAACGGCTAGAAATAAGTTGAAGACTATTAATCCAGTATTATGCATGCCCCAATACATAATAGATCGACTGCAGCTCAAATTTCAACTACTGTAAATACTTCCTCCCTGTACACTTATGTTGCATTCTAAGTTCTTTCAACTGACTTTGAACATTTTATCCTTCTAAGTGGGGCTTCTAATCATTGCTCTCAACAAAATTATGGTGCAAGTGTACTGCTTGTCAAAAATTTTTGGAATTAGCACTTTAATACATTGTAATGCATACTTATGACATCCTTAACATCAATTTGTTTGTATTATTTCGTTACTTGTACAGTCCCGGTGATGTTCTTTTAAAACGTACTTCTTACTTGTAATAAAAATTTTCAAAACAAAGGTTTTGTGTTTTTTTCTTGTTTTTAATTAGATACAGCTACACACTTCAATTAAAGTTAACAGAAGATCATCAGTAGTCGTGTATGTATGACCAAGTATCCTCGTGTGTATGATTCGTGATAGTACTACTACTGGTGGAATAGGATTCTAATGTTATAACTTTTTTAGGCATTTAGTCGAACTTATCACAGTCCTTAAATTTCAGATGTTCTGGATTAGTTTTCAATAAAGTGAAACTTGGTTTTGTATATATTTAAAACTTGTAGATACGGAAGCTTTCAATAAGTCAAATATATTTATATGGATAGGAAACTCCAGTTTTCAACTGGTTGGGAAATTGTGAGCAACTGAGAGGATTTGATAATGTATTTGCTTGTTCAACATCATGGAAACTTTTTCTGAGGATTGGATCTTTTTTTTATCTTTAGGAGCTTTTAATGCTCCAAAATAATCTACACATTTTTCAAACTGTCTCTTCACTGGAAAACGTGAAAGCACTAGTGCTCCCAGATTTTCAATGGTTGTGCAACGTGGAGCGGTTCGTGATCTCAATAAAATTCAACAACCCTCATACTGTTATTTTCTCATTGTTGTACAAATTAATTCTTCAGCAGTTCCATAGCAATGATCTAAAGTCCCTGTGTAGGATATTTAACGGATTCTTAGTGCCACGTGATGTAGACTTTTCTTTTTCAAACTATACTACCTAGTCTTGTTTTCGATTTACAATGTATCTATGTTTGATTTTATCGTATTAATTCACACGAAATTATAAGTTAGTCATATCACTGATTTAGATTTACTTCGAGTTTGTTCAGAAATTTGGCATGTTTTTATCATGAACTTGTAAGAGTAAGAAACAAATTAACCGGAATTAGAATGTTGAAACGTGAGGGAGGAAACTCAAACGTTAGTTGCTACAATTCTATAAATTTAAGGGGTTTGGTTGATATCCAACAGTAGGAACTGCTTTGTTGTCTACATGATTAGTGAAGCGGTAGCTTATTGGTTCAACTTTCGACAAATAATTCCCAGATTCGGACTTCCAGTTTATTTCGGTTTGGGCATCCGGGTTGTATCGTTAACCCTCACACAGTGTGGTTCATATTCAATTACCTGGGGAAGAAGGTAATTCAATTAATTTAAACTTCGTAACCATTGATAGTAAGTTGACTGGTTTTTATGAACTTTCTGGCCTAACTCAAATATTCCAACACTATCCTACCGCGAAAATGCTAATTTTTTATCTTCAAAATACCCTTTTTAATGAAATGTAGTGATGAATAATATAATACAGTAAATAATTTCGAATGAGTATGTATCTCTAAAGGTGTAGGAAAATGAGGAGAGTTTAACGACTTAAGTTAACATTTATGCAATGGATTCATTGCATATTAAAATTTCCATCGATATAAATCTAACATTTAGCAGGATGAACTGTGACGATTAGTTCAATACAGAAAGAGTTTTCACGATAATTTAACATCAGCCTGTTAGCATGAAAGCATTATGAAGCCATTTTATCGTTTGTAACTTAGCAGTGTTTACTCATTAGCTCACTAGATATGGAATAGACGTCTTGATTTTCGATGTAAGGGATAGGTTCAGATCACTGATTTGAAATTCACTAGATCATACTTTATTCATTTTACGAATCAAAGTCACTTTAAGTCATTCGCAAAATAGCGAAGGTAAATGACTGAGTATCTACCATTATTCTGTGCTTTGTAATAATATACTCTGATCCTAACAACTTATCACCTCATATTACCTATAAACATTGAAAAATACTATTAGTATCAAATTCTTATTCGACCACTAATTTATTTGTTTGTTAATTTTTGAACAATGAGGCTGTACATTAAAGAGAGAAAAAAAGCTAAATAAACAATGTCTAAATGCTATAGATGTTTTATTTATTTTGTTTTTTTTTTAAAAAGGAAACTATGAATACTCTTTGTCCATTACGTTTATTCACTTATGTGTCTTCGGAAACAATGGACCTTACGGGAATAGAGTCTATATTAGTAATAATAATCACAATATCATTTTAAGTTGATTTATGTTATACATTGTTTAAATATTTATATATGTATCATTAAAATAACAGTCTCCTTTTCAAGTGGAACTCTATCAACGTCGATTAATTTCCATTGAACCATAAATATACAGTTGAAATCAGATCTCAGCAGTAAACAATAAATTTATGAAAAAAAAGAAATATGTAAACTGAGAGTACAATAATACAAATTGATAGTAATCAGGGATAAGAGAAAATATTTATAATTGAAAGGTTAATTAGTATTCAGTAGGAAAAAGAAAGTAACAAACAAATCGGCGCCAAATTTTTAGTATATTGTCCACTTCATGTAAGAAATTTATATATATATATATATATAACTGTTTGAGATAAAAAATACCCGAGGCCTCGATATTTTAGGTTAGATTCTCTTACCAAAAGTATATCTTTAATAATTAAATCATTATAATACTGTTATTAATCACAAACTTTATATAGAAAGAAAAAGATGTTATGTACGTATAATAAGATAGAAACAGCGATTTCTCTAATATCTCGAAAAAAAATGCTCTGATACTGAAATATGATTAAATATTGGTGTTGATGATTATAATTGTTATCAACAGGATTGATCATATTTGTAAGAAGATATATGAATAACGAAATAGTGTTGGTCATCATCTTAGATGATAAAAGAAAGATCATGTAAAGAAAAGTAACGATTTACTTATTTCAACTTTTTTTCTAGTCAGTACAAAGAGATTTTCTCTAAGGTATTTTTGTGCGAAATTTGTTAGTTTCAGCTGAAAAGCATGGGTTCTATTTAAATTATGCATTTGATATTATGGTTCTATCATTGCTTAAATCTAGAGAATTTTTAAAAAATTAACTGATAGGACGGCTGAAGTGTTAAAATATGTTGATCATTTATATCTATCCGATGAATTATGTATACTTGGAGGGAATTTGTCTTGGTTTTTAAGTTGTCCTGAAGAATGATTCATGTTTATAAGGCAAGGATGCTCAGAATTAGTTATCATTCTTGCTCTCATACTTAAAGGAGAAACAGGACGTGGTGAATATGATGACTGAATATTTGGATGTAATGATTGTCTACTACATGAATGTTGTTGTTGATGTTGATTTTCTGAGTAGCGTGGATCGCCTCGTGGGAAAACTGATGGAGAAGAACTAGCAGTTAAAAGACTTCGTGTAGAACTGGCTGTTGGGACATGTATTGATGATGACGATTGTGAAAGATAATCAAAAGATGATTTCGGTTGTAAGTTCAAATTTATCATATTATTACTTGAACGGTTGGAATTAATACTTAGTTGAGTGCGTAGACTAATCAGTTGGTGAACTCGACTAAGTGCCATATGGTAATCGGTCAGCAGTTGTCTTCCGTACTAGAAAATAAAAATATGGTGATATTTACATACAAATATCACACTAAAACATCATGGGTTAAAATGTAGATAACTATATATGACTAGACTTAAGTATATGTTGGTCATTTCTTACGAACAAATAGTTGTGCTTATCTGCTCCTATACGTTCAATTTTTCATATTGGTTATTTCGTGGTAATCAATATCGTGCTGTCAAGATCGTAGCATCAATCATACTTGTCATGTGGTCGCTAATCTAAAGGAGTAGAAAGTAGCAATATTTTTGTTACCATTTATAATGAGAGTTTAATGGAAAACTAATTTTTATCATGGGCTGAAACCAACCGGAGGGTCATTGATAGCGGTGGACAGATATTTTGTCCTAGTCTAAGACCCAAAGTCCCAAGTCTCGATGCCGATCAAGGGTGTTCGTTGCTTGTATTCTATACTAAGAGAAAGTATCTGTCCAGGGTTTCTTGATTTTCAATGCTGCTGCAAACGATGTCAATCCATTAATAATACTAAATTCAAGCACAACAATCTCCACAAACCACTGTCCTAATGAAGTATAGTTTTCATAATGTCTGAATTTACTGTTAAAAATCAAATAAACTTAAATGAGAAAAAGCTGATAAAAACAACTTTTGATGAGGATTTAGGTAAGCCAACTGATTAAGTCATAAAGTAACAAAACCACTTCTCATTAATTTTTCTAATTCATCCACTAACCCACTTACTTTAGCAACACGTAGTCGACTAACCCAATGACGTAATGCTTTCTCATCTGTTGCACAGAAGCAAAACACATGTGTAGAAGAAGGGTCTTGTGCAGAATAAGGCTGAAATAGGAAACAGTGTATACATTATCTAACAATTTCTCTAGTAGACATTCTTATTTTACCATGAATTAAAACAGAAGTCACATTATTGACATTTCATCTTTAGAGATTACGAGTATTTACTTATATGATTAAAGCGAATCATGCTAAGTGATAAGTAATTACATTTGCTAATCATTTGAATTATTCCTCTCTTATTAAAAAAGATTTGGATGTCCTGAAGTTTTATTATATTTATATTATTTGTGCGAATTCGTTATTCAAAAACTTCCCTAACTTTAATGGAAGTTATTGTCTTCAAAGATGTCTTTCCATTGAGTTCATAATTATCAATGAATGGGTGAAATCGGTTAAGTTACCAGTCAATCTTTATCATACTAGATTCACTATCAAATTAAGACCGAAATTTATGGTCTGTATTATCGAATCCTGTTATTAGGTCATGCTAAAACTGTTCACTGAGTAGGGATATCTTAAAACCAACCTATTGGAAAAAAGTTTGTTTCTTGGTACAAACAATACTAGGTGATGCTAACGCTGTATCGAATTTATAGGTTGCAATAGTAGGAATATTACAAAATCATCATGATTAGTATGAAATTTCACAGTCATTGGATCTCATTTAATAACTCATATCGATTTTGTTCATCCAGAGGTACATACATGTGACCTATGCAGTGTTACGTATCCAGATTGTATGAATTTGTACAGTATTCACTTACAATTTCTTGAGTGTAAATTAGAGATGGCTACATTTATAGGAAATACTAGATTCAATTCATTCAAAGAACAAGAACGTTGAAGTTTTATGGTAGGGCGTATGTATGGGATCGTGACTTTGCTCTCCTTTTTTTTCTCTCATTAGCCATCATCCAATTTATAATGGTCATTGAAGTTTTAAGCTCCCGGTAAAAGTATTTTAACTACTAAGTGGTTGAAAATAGTAGACACAAAGTCTTGGACATAGGTTTCATGTCATTTGTTACTCGTCCGAAAGGAGTAACCCTAATCTTGAGGGGATTGACGCTCCCTGAAAGGATTCAATCACGCGTCACCCAGCGTCACAGAATGAGATGTTGCTTTAAGTCTCCTAACATCGCAACATAGTGGAGTCGACATCAAGTCACTTAGACTAGTCATCACAGGTCAACTTGGTTGCTATTCGTTCGCCACCCAAAGGATATATATATATACAACTGAATTCAAATAAGTATGTTACTTAATTATATTTAAAACTATCATTCAAATTCGCAGACCAATTACCTATTGCGACATGTCATAAACATTAGAGGAGTTCTACACAGAAAGCCAACAATCCAATTTTGTAAAATGATTAAATTTTGGCTAACAAAAATAGAATGAATATACCCCACTCATCATACTGATAGTTGATGTACAAAAGAAATAAAACAAACTAGATTAGAATCCTCACCTTGAAGGCGAAACCGTGTGGAGTAGGTGCACGCATCCGCGACCAACCTCCTGTAGTTGTGTAAAGTTTTAAGGGTCCATCCAGAACCAGAATACGAATAAGATCTGTAGACTGTTATTTGAAAGTGCAAATAAAATAAATAGTATATATGTACTATGGTAATGATTAAAGCTGAATGAACAGTTGTATCATGACTGGATTACTAGCAAAATGTGAATTCAAATGTTTAACATCTATGTAAATGTAAATTAGTGACCTATGCACACTGGCAATGAAAATATTTTCAGTGAATAACAGAATTTACATCGGAGTGTGTTTGGATGTCAGGAAGTTAGAAATTATCAAATAGATTCACTTGGCCTAAGACCTATGTTAGTTGGTATATATAATATAGTTATATTAATTGCCTCATAGGATATAATACTCTTAGTGGAATTAAAACTCATGTCCTTTCGTTTCACAGTCACAGACGCTGCCAAGGAACTATTCGTTATTGGAAAGTAACTAAACTTTTTAAGATTGTTTGAATTTATTGAAAATTTATGCTAACTGGCCTCAATAAAAGTGAGTGCTCTAGAAAATTTGAGTTATTAAAATTATTATTCAGTATTTATAATGACGGAAGTATGGATAATACTTTGGTAATGAACAATATAGTCTTGATTGCAATCCGAATGCTTGTGATAGTATAATACATTGATCAAACTACCAGTCACTATTGTCCCTGTCATTAAAAAGAGTAGGACATTATTGATAAGTAAATGAAATGAAATAATTTCATTTGATTCCTGCTGCATAGCCTAAAAATACCTTTCATGATAACCGGGATTGAATTATCTCGATGTTTTCTGAATTTATGAAACAAGTAAGTTTGCAGAATCACAAACTGATAGTCGAGAAACAATGAATACATTACGGATAAAAATAATATATCTGAAATTATCAAGTCAAACCTTGGTAATGACACCTACAATGAGTACATTACTTTATTTTATATGTTAACAATTATTACTAATGTATTACATCGATGACACTATCCGTATTGAAACTGTTATTATTTTGACTTTTTGACATACGTCTTGTTAACCTCATATTAATTTTCTGATGCTGTGTACTAATTTGAGACGATCTATGCTTCTGTCAGATTCTATATTGATATTTACCAGCTAACTGCATATATAGTGTCTGTTAGCCGTATGTTTTAAGAGCTACACCTTGAAAATATGAAATGTTCAGTAAATATAGAGAGCGATTCTTATTATGTTCTATTAGTTAAGAAATTTAACAATATTTAGAACATTCATAATCTGTACTTACTGAGAAAGACTTTTTATTCTTATTTGAAGTGTACAATCCGGAACTTCTTAAAACACATAAACGACGTGACCATGATTTATCACCAGGTTTACGTATAAACAAATAATCACGCCATTCTGGAAAACCACTGGTATCAATATTATTCAACATTGTCTAACAAAAAATCAATACATAAAAACACCAATACAATCATATACAATAATAATCGTTTGAAAAAACAGATCGAATGTTTTGATAAAAAGGCTAATCATTATTTGGTTTTTGTTTATATCACTCACTAAAGTTGCGTTAGTTTCAAGAAAAAAAACCCAGTGGACTTGATAGTATCGTTAATATGTCTGTCAATTTCCAATGTAGACATGTAAATAACGATATATTATATTTTCCTAGTGATTTCTAGTAGATATATTTCGGGCAAAGGTGACCAATCATCATACTATAATTTTTATCGTATACAAAAACATTATGCTATCAGTTTCCAATTTCGGTTATTAGATTGTCCTAATCTTACATTTGTGTTATTGATGACTGCTATCGATTGTTGTTGTAATTAAATGTAAACACATTCTATACGCTTACGGAATAGTCGGGTCACTTTTTCTCCTGTTCTTTTCACTTTCAGCTTTCCTTATTGACGTTGCTCTCTAAGCTCTTTCAGCGTCCAAGATAAGTAGACGCTAGACACCAACAGCTACAATAAGCAGTTACTTAGATTAGTAACAAACATAGTGATAATACAAAGTTAAGCGCTTGAATGAATCTGTTCAAGCTCTTACCAGAAATACTTTGATAGTAACTACCAAGAACTTTAAGGTAACTGGTATCAATCTTTCCCTATTTTTGAGGCAATTTTCGTAAGTAATCAAAACAAATAGTTAGTTTAAAACTAACTGCGAACTATCAATAAGATAAGAAAATGAGTATAAAATATCCGCTTTTTTAGTCAAACGAGGTTATAAACTATACAGACTTTGATAGTTGAATAAAATAAGAAATTCTAGAGTTTCATTTAGTTTCATATATGAACTGTGGTTAACAAATCACTGGTTTTGTTTAGTGTACCTGAATAAAATAATTTCTATAATCCATTTGCAGAAGCAATAAACATATGTTCAATGGTGACTAACGGCCTCGTGTATTACTAAAGTTTTGTAAAGAATTGGTGACTGCAGAAATTCAACTGTATATAGGAAGTGAGGCAGTTACCCACCTATAGCCCTAGATAACTGTCACACGCTATCGAGAATAATGAAAAACTGAATCAATGAATCCCAAATCATTGTCCAAAAAGTAAGTACTTGATACAAAACCTGAATTTCCAATGGCTAATCTCTGATGAGTTTACAAATGAACTATTTCGCAGCCTCATATCGAAACACCTATCCAGTACTCCCTGGATATTGGCGATTCTCTAACTGATTTGAGTACATTGTAAAAGCCACTTCTTAGTATAATATATTCAGTTTATTTTATTTATTATTCACTAAATACCTATAATTTACTAATAGCAAGATTAAAATTCCTAACAGTTAACTCGTACTTCAGTGCTTAGCAATTTTTATCATTTTTTACTTTATCAGACAAAAGACATTAATAACTAATATGACTTTTATTTAGTCATGACAAACTCGTTTGGAAGATGATTTTTCTTAAGCAACCTACAATCACTTAACTAGTACAACAGTCTATTTGTGTTGATGCATCATTTTTTGTTGACCTAGAAACGATTGTCACTAGATTGTCAAAGTTAATTTCCCAGTATGTTTTATGTTTTGACTTTAGAATTATATAATACTGTTTCACGACCTCACAGATACTCACTAATAATTCATCAACATATGTATATACGATACAGCCGAAAATTTTTTAAAATGTAGACTAAATTTTCATTCTAGTTTCTGTCTTTGTTTATACTAGGTTGAAAAAGCCGATCGATTGTACTCGTTTGTCTATGAATTCAGTTTTACACAGTGATATGGCAAACAAAATACTTACTTGAATAGCTTCTGCACTATGAAAAGCTTGTTTTGTAGTGGTTTCTTCACCAATCCAGTACTTAATAAAAGAAGAAAAAGAGAGAAAAGATGTTCTTTTTTTGAAGGGACACAAGTAATCTAGATTATTGTTAAAAAAGTTTGCAAACAACTGTGTTCCAGTTAAAAGTGAACAACTTAACTTCATACACTCCGATAGCTATTGGAAACAATATGAGACTAGTGAGAAAAGAAGAAATAGTAAACTGAATAATTAAGTTAGAAAAATGCAAGCAACTCAATACTATGACATATTTAGCCATATAACGAGAAGAACCTCAATACGTATACGTTAATAAAGATTAAAATATAGAGCTGAAGTCAGTGAAGATTTTTATAAAAATAGTTGTGAATTATTAACAATGTCTATTTTAATTCAGTGTCACTAATTAACCAAACACAAATTTGCATGCTTGACTCTAAGATTTACTTTGTTTAGTGGTAAGAGTTAATGACAGTCAAGACAAAAGTCGATAGATAAAGACTTAAAACTTTCAATTATTGGTAATTATTTTTCATTTAACAAACAAACGGGGCTTTTCCTATGGATGTAAGAATGTTAAATAATTACTAAATACAATTTCCTTGTTCATAAATTCAATACTTATTTTGGTTCATATGAAATATGATTTAGCTGAAGCAACCTAGAAATATCAGAATGTAAATAATAATGATGTAAAATGATTCGGATGCATTTTTAACTAATATATACATTTGAAAGTACAATTCATCATTACGACTATTATGTCATAAATGTTTCTCACAATATTGAATTGAATGTTAACAATAATCATCATCTAGAAGTTTCTTCTTTGTGGACTCTAACTAGAACAACTATTCGTTAAAATATTCATTGATAGTAATAATGTAGTGAACAAAACACTAGTTAGGGACAATCGAATTCATTTAAGCACCAATTACAGACTATCTCACTGAATTCCGATTACCATACAGTAAACAATTAATTTGCAAAATAACAAGCAATTGTCTCAATCTTCACTGTTCCTTCTGCAAATATCAGTCCATCTTCTCTGATTTCATTATTCATGCATTTTCATACCGACTGAGCTTCATTCCTGTTCGTTCCTTATCGGTCTTCTACCAAAGTGCATTCTATGTCTGATCATCACCATACACTACTTATATAGATATAAGTAGACCACACCACAATAGTAATCAATTAATAATTACTTTTGTTTTATATTGTTAGAGTATTATTACTCATATTTGACTGAATACGTATTAATAAACGTTCTATGAGAAAACTTATTTAACCTTAGTATCAAAATGCTCATACTTATTATATTTCTCATATTGATTAGTACTAATAGCAACAAATAGCTAAATAATCTACCGATGTGATTTTTATTGTGTGATTTCAAGTTACGACGTCTGACTCCATATAGATTCGTAGTTATGCACTATTGAAGTATATCAACTATATATCAGCTATATATCAGCTATATATTATACTCTAGTCTGTAATAGTTCACTTGCTGATACATTGAAGAAAACACTTAAATAAGCACTGTTTATACATATTACTAAGCAGTTTAAATAGTAGGAGTTAAGTAAAGAAATTTTTCTCTTTTATCTTTTCAGTATATAATAAAAATTTTCATTCTTCATGACCTTTTCAGCTTCTCTCAGAAATACACCGATGTGTTCGTTTTAAGTGGATATTTTTCTTAGTACAAATCAATGAATGAACAGATTAAAAAAGTAAATAGACAATCAGAATTTGATTGTCACTACAAAGACGATACTTTTAGATTATATGAATTGGAATGAGATAAATAAAACTTCTAATTAATTTCATAATAATCACCCATCAATAAAGGTTTGTCTTTAGAAAAAGAACAAAACGATAGTATTTTCTTATATTAAAAAAGTGGATTCATTGAAACGTTAAAACACGTTTTATTTATTTGAACACATAAATACTGGTACAAAGGGGCACCAGATATATATATGCCACACAAATCTCATTTGATTTGGGTGAGGGCTGTGATACTGCCCAGGTGCCCAAACTGAAACAGGTGGTTTTCTTAGGGGGCCACACCTGGAGCCTTTGACCTAAAGATCTGATCCACAAAGCAGTGGAGCATCGTAAGGAGATGCAGTCCCATGATGACCGGTGACCGAGGACTGGTTCATGCGCCACTTGTTCCTTCAGGATACTGGAGCCCATGTGCACCATTAGTTTGGAATTAGGGTTTTCCAACTCCTCTAGGTGGACTTTTAGTGTTCACCAACCCGGTTAAAGCGCCGGACATTCGCTTTTTGTCCTCTCAATTTTGTAAACAACATCTCCGCCACGAGAAGGCAGTGAGTAGGACTTTCTCGGCAGAGGCTATAGTTATTGAAATAATTCTTCAAGTTCTTTTTCTTCTATGTATTCAATAATATATCTATGCTAAATAAATCATATTCATAATATTGGATGATTATGAGTACTTTTGATGATGCAATTTAGATTTAACAAATGTTACATTTGTAATTCTATTGTTTAGTTGATATTGATTGAGCTGCTGATATTAAGATCATCAGTACGACTATAAACAGAATCTTTTGATCTCTTAGTAAATCATAGTTATGATCTGACAATTGATAGTATTTTAGCTTGATCAATTCATGGTATCAATAAGATATTTCTCAAAAGTGTTCTCTAATACTTGAATGATATGAAGGTATTTTTTATAAAATTACATTTAATTAATGAAATAATATATTCAATTTGTTTCATAATGTATTCTTTATAATCTGCTTTATTGCCATCATTCATTCATTTGGATAGCATAAAAATTAGGTGTACAGATGCACTATATATATATATATATATATATATATATATATATATTTCAATACCTACAGAAAGGTGAACGTTTTTATCACTAAAATAGGAGACAAATTTTCAGATACTAATCTAAAATATGAACAACCCTATTCTGTTTATCTTCAACAGTGTACGAATTTCTTTATACGTAAATAATGATTTTTAATCTGCTTATATTTCTGATTGATGATTATCAAATAGATTTTATAGATATTCGGCTTCTTAATAATTAACGTATATTTATTGCAGTTACGAGTTGTTCTGACATAACACACAATTTACCAGTCAGTAAAAAAGCAAATTTTATAAACTGTCTACAACGATGTATGCAAATAGTTGCTTATATTACAATATTTCTAAAGTTGGATAGTCGTATAAATAAATTATGTGTTAACTAATTCACATTGGATTTTTCTTCACATATTTTCTTTAATGAGCTATATTGCAGTTCGTCAACTCAGTCACTGGTATTAAGTGATTGGTAAAAGCTCTGAATCCAGTTTTTACGCTAATTTGGAACTTTTCAGAAAAGTGTATGTGAATTCTCAAGGAAGCAGAAGGTTCACTTTGGACTAAAACCTACGCATAGTTACATCGGATTCAACAGTATTGACTTTTATCGTGTTAAGTTCTTTATAATGCGAACTATCTTTTTTTAAACTCAACAGTTAATGTCATAATAAACTGAAACTTCAATTATAGAAATGCTTCATGTACTTAATAGTGTTTCATAATAATTTTTGTTTCGAATTTGCATTAATATTTCACTTAAGTTTTGATATGAAAAAGTTTTATATGATATGATCATCAGTCAAACTTGTCTGATAATTTACATTCGACGTAAATGTAAATTTTATGATAACCATATAAATGTAGCATATAATAAAAAAATCATCTAAATAGTCTACAATATTAAAAACATGTAAAAGACGGCCTGATTGAAAATGTGGGCTATCTGTTCCTGTGATCTAGATATTTCAACAAGTTATCTAATTTTGTTTATTTCAATACATCATTATGTCTATTAATCGCATAACCTATTCAGGTGCGTTTCTCAAAAGTGTGCAAATCTTCATTGTACAAGTTACAAAGGCCCAGTCAGAGATATCGGGGTTGCTGGCAAGCAATATGTAGCGAAAGGAATGTACATTATTTAGATATCGATTGAGTGGATTGCTAACTTCTTACTGGCGATCACTCAATATTTGTCGTCAGGATAGATCAAGAAGTAAGAAACGGAAACTTGTTGAAATACTTTGTATTGAGAATTCTATATTGTACCAAAAATATAATATTAAATAAAGCTAATGATAGTAATAATGATAATACAATTTTTTGATAATTGATATTTATCGATAATTAATAAGGTGATCGATTTTAGAGTTAATTTAACTGTATGAATGTTTGGAAATACAACTTTCTTGTCTTGTTTTACATGTTTACTCATAGGATGTATTGTATGACTTTCAGTTATATTCAGCGTAATAGGGACAATATAATTTGTTATTTAGCTCTAATTACTAAAAGCACTTCAAATTATGCTAAAATGTTATTTTCTTAGCGTTGAATTTTATTGTGAATCTTCAAAGCTTTTATTTTTCTGATATCGATACTTAGAACTGTATTTGCTTAATTTCTGCGTCTATACTCATCTGAAGATGTATTATAAATCTTAGGTAAGATGAAAAGGGAATAAAATGTAAATTTACAAGCATATATAACCTTTTCAAAGGAAATCGCGTTCACTGTTCAATTAGAATGAATGAATGGTTTCAATCTAAGCATTTATAGACTCTCATCATTTGAATCATTCGAATAATGAGAGTATTAAACTGTCAGTACATTGTTTCTTTGCCTATAAGGTTAACAATTTACTATTAATGTAAGATAAAAACAACTGGCCTAGTTCTTTCTTATTTTAATTATAAATCAACAGTGGACAATACCGTGCGATTTTGTGTACTGAACAAAGTGAATACTTAAGTCAGGGGATGTAATTTGATGATTTAGATTAACGAGGGACAGGTCATCCGTAGATGTAGAAGCATAAATGACGAGAAAGGTGATTTTTGGACTTTTACCTTATTTTTATAATCTAAACCTTTCATAAATATACACATCTAAAAGCCGACTCACAGTTCTAAATATATAACTAAAATCAATGTCTTTACCTCATGATTTGAATTTCAGTCTTGATGGAACCAATTAATAATCAAGACTAAGTAAGAAATGGAGAAAGTAAAATGTGAACCTAAAACATTTTGTGCAAATTGCAAGGTCCTGAAAGTGCATTATATGTCGTTCACGGCTCGAATTCTGGGTAATTATGCATGTGAAAATTGAATCCTCATTAGGATTTCATGAAACTCTGTGTTTTGGTCATTTAAGATTGCAGCATGATCGAAATGAAAAAGTGAATTTATTACAGTTTAAGTAAATATTACTTCAAAACATACATCTGGTGATTCAATAAGACCAAAGTGATCCGGTCGTTCTTCAAAGAAGATCATATTTTGACTTTTTGTTGGCCAAGATAAAATACAATCAGACACAATGTCATGTTCTTCAAATACTCGTTCTACAAGAAGAAATGATAAAATAAAGCAAAAGATACATCGTAAAAATATATTATGGTTGATTCTAATTGTTAAAAATATAAAAGTTGGATACGCGTAAACTTTCACAAGAAAAACTTGTGTCAATATTAAAAATACATTCTTTCTTATGAACATTATTTCATGACTGATTGGATTAGCTTCATAATAACTTAGACAGAAATTCGATTAGAGATGATATAGGAAATTGTAAAGTTTGTTCACTCAAAATCAAGACTGAAAAACAAACATGTATAAATCCAATACTGTTATTATATATCCTGAAGTTATTCTTAGATGACTTTCCCTTGAACTTAATCATTGCAATATGACGTTTATATCACTAGTTAGAATGAATAAATTATAAGATACTGTCAACTTTAGGCAAATGGTAGATGAAATCTTTTATCAACTACATTGTAACAACAATTATTGATGATAATGGGTAACAATATAATAAAGAAGACTTATTTAATCTTATCTAAGAGTTTTTCAATTATATTCACTGAAAATGCAATAAGTTAAGATTTCTGCTTAAAACACTAGTCAGTAGCATCAATGTTTTAATGCTAAATTACTTAATCACTAACTTAACAGATAAGAGTATAACCTCTCTGTTTATATCTAAAAATCTCAATGAAAGCTGATGCGACAGAAAAAGTTTCAGTCAGTAGATGATATCGAAAAGGTATTATCGTTCATTATTAAAAGAATAATGAAAACAAAATAGCTGTCCAATGATTCTAGGTTTTCAGTAGTTGTTAAACTTAGATTGATTTGTGATGTTAATGGTATAAAGAATGACTGAGAATAGATGTGTGTCTTTAAGTAAATGCTTTGTATGGCTCAGTAATATGCGTTTTATTTTAGAGAGTTATATACACTACTGAATTTCATAGTTTCATACTACTGACTATCGGAAATCGGAGTGAATTGAACGGCTGTTTCATCCACTTGTAATGATCGTTCAAGATGTCTTTTGAAATCGAATTTAGGCCTTTTAGTCCTTGTGGAAAGTACTGATATTCAAATCGTTGAGTTCTACCTTTATAACTTCAGTCGATTCATGACATTACATGACTATTATCCATCGGTATAGATGATATTTTTCTCAAGCTGGACATGGATGATGTAAGTGTACAAACGCATGTTGATGTATCAAGGAAATTCGAGACATGTTCGAATATATTGACAATCTTCCAACTGTTAGATAAGTCTTTATTTTGAAAACTATGCGAACGATAACAGACTGTAAATATGTTAACTTAAACAAACTAAGCAGAAAGTGAAATAAATGAAGAGTATAACGTTATTGTACATTACGAAATAGAAATCAGAATCAAGTGTCATAATGAGAAAAATGTTTGATGAAAATTCGATTGATTTTTTTTGTTTTACCTATTTTTAAAGCCGGAACTTTTTCGACCAAAGCTAAATGTACTGAAGGTTGTAAGAAATTCTTTTCAATCATCATAGTAGCCACTTCGCCAGCGGTCATTTGATGTTCAATTAATATTGCTTTAGTTGTTCTATCCGGACGAAATACACGTACTACTAACTAAAAAATTTTTGAAAAAAATTTAATCGATGAAAATTAGGGAGGTGAACAAATAATGGGGAGTCTACTTGAAAGTAAGATTAAAATCGGGGTATAAATAATTGAGATAAGGTAATAATCATTGATATTTTGCCTGGTCCACTTAATTGACTCACCTTTGGTAAAGATAATCATATATTTTATGAGTAAAACACCAAACAATTAGGATAATCGTTCATTAGTTTGTTTACAGAGGATATGTAGTGAAAGCAAAATCAGATAGAAAAGACAAATTTACTGTTGATTGCACAATTACAGAGTGCTTTCGTAAAATATGAAAGCCATACACTAAATACATAACTTTCACATGTTTCATTAGTTTTCTTTTACATCCTTCATGATCGTTCCAATTCTGTTATTATTACAATCAATTTTTGCGTTCTTCAATTGAATCTTCTCAGTATTCTGCTGACATGCATTCTTCTTCCGATTGGTACAATATGCTACTAATATCTGTCGACATAAGTAGCGTACACCACAGATATATGAGTATTTTCATGGTTATACAGTTTACTATTTTATGACACGATCTGATGAATACAACGGGACAATAATTATTTACTTAAACCGAATTGTTGATACCTAGTATACCAACTAAACAACTGGTAAGTGAGAGATTTTTTCTAACAAGACTGAACATGACCAATAAACATTTTAAACAAACAATTAGGGTTTTGTAGGTCACTCAAAAGAAGTTGAAATTAGCAACTGACTATCAAAGTTAATTCATGCGTAGAACCGGTAAGATTTAAAAAAAAACTGCATTAGTTTCTACCTTAAGCTATCTTAGTTTTTAATCAATATCCCAATTATTATTAGCTTACATTGATCAATAGTTAGTGTTTTATTCAACAAAAGACTGATATTCGAATATTCCAGTGAGACTCATGAAACTTCACTAAAATTATCAGTGTAGAGTTGTGGAAATTGTTGAGCCTTAATTGACATCATAAACCAATCGATGTTAGGCCACGCCAGACCGAAGGCCCTGGGTTCGAGTCCAGGGTGTGAGACCGTGGCTACTCACTTCTGAGGAGTCTCATAATAGGACGAAATGGCCATCCAGTGCTTCCAGGTTTTCAATAATAGTCTAACATTGATCGGTTCATGATCTCAATTAAAATTTCACTTGAATCAACGAAGAAGCCGATAGTGATTGTCCCACAACTCTATAGATGAAGATTAAAAATGCTCATTCTACTCATATAAACAATTGATTTAACACTATAATTAAACAAGAAACAAACAATCATTTCTAAATGTGAATGTGTAATAATTTAAATGCGGTCATACTATACTTTATAATAGGAAAGCAACTAAAATAAAACTCAAAAAACAGTTGATAATTTAATTTCTAACTGCGGAGAAATAGATAAATTAATAATTAACTTAAGATATCGTTCATAAGATCTATGAATTTTACATTAAGCTAACTGGTTAAATCCTTAATAAACTAAATTAAGTTACTCAGTCATTACCGGTTTAAAGGAGACTTTATAATGTCTACCTTTCACATCTGTAAATCAATGTGAATTTGACAGTTGTTGAAATTACGATAGTAATAGTGTGGTGTGTTCTACTTATATCTATAAAGGTAGTATATGGCGATGATCAGACATAGAATGTATTTTGGCAGAAGACCCATAAGGAAAGAACTGAAATGAAGCGCAGTCGGTATGAAAATGCATGAACAATAAAATTAGAGAAGATGAACTAATATTTACAGAAGGAACAGTGAGGAATGAGACAATTGCTTGTTATTTTGCAAATTAATTGTTTACTGTATGGTAATCAGAATTTAGTGAGATAGTCTGTAATTTGTGTCTAAATACATTCGATTGTTCCCAACTAGTGTTTTTGTTTACTACAATAGTAGTATTGGATTAAACTTGGATAATATAGTTTTAAAAAATTAATGAAGTTGAAAAGTGAAAAAATTTGAAATAATTTTCCAATTAAAGATTTGAAATAATATAAGTACGGATAGTATCAATAGTAACGGGTATTCATTTTAAGTGATACCATTTAATGTATTTAATTATAAATTAAAGTTGTCTAACGAAGTTCATTAATTTTCAAGTTTAATCAATTTTGATTTTTGAACTAAATTTATTTACCAGAGGAAGGATTAGTTTTATACTGAAGTATTCATTGATATGAATAATGTTCAATCATTTGATTGTGAAGTGATATAATGTAACATTATCAGAGTAGTTTAGATGAATGGTAGCAGTAAAATTCTAATAACTAACATCATATTCACTAAAAATTAAAGAAATAGTTGTCATAGTAATAACCCAAGATAAAATAAATCAATTACATTTTCAACGAGCTAGTCAAAACTTTATGAATACAATATAAATGTTTGAAAAATGACTTTGAATGTGTTAGGATGATCCTGAAAATTTCTCGCAATAGACATGACAAGCTCAAGAAACACTAAGAAATGTTTTATCCAATCAGCGTTTGATTAGAAGTTTTGCTAAAAATATCGCGAAAATGAAAAGTCACATGTAGAGGTTCTGACTGACTGATTACTACATTGCTACTATGTTTAGTAGCATCCCAGAATTTTCTGGTAAACCCAAGGACTTCTAAAATACTATAAAAACCCTATATTTTTGTACACAAATTAACCTTTTGGAGTAAAATGCTTCTCGAATATTTTGCGCCTTTTCTCTCTTATTTAAGTCGCTGTGTAGTTCTAGCTTGGGGGTTACAAGACTGGCTTAGGATCCGAGTATAGCGTTCAATCAGTAAGACTTATCAGAGTGGTACAAATTTCAGTCATAATCATAAATACCAACTTTCTCTGAGTTCATATTTATCGTATTGTTGATAAATTGTTTGATGTCAAAATTTATATCATCAATAACTCGTTTCTATTCAGTCTAAAGTTATACTCATTGACCGAGAAAATAATCCATAGGTTACTCAGAGAAATTGTTTTTTAAAAAAACAAAAATTATTATTCTAAAGTAGAAATTAATCAGTCTGTAGTATATCAAGATAACAATGAAGAAAAAATAATTTTTGAAGGAAACAACTTTTAAAAGTACTAGTTACATTAGTTTGTTGTTGTCGAAAAGAAAAAAGAATAATAAACATTCATATCAGATTACAATTGTATTCATGCATTTATACTTGAAAAAATATTCATCAGGGAAGAATTAGAGGGAGACAAAACAAATGAAAAATATTATTCAGATAAAATATTTTGCCTTTTGCTAGAATAGATTGAAGTGAAATGGATTATTTTAAATTTTCGATGTAGAAATTTAAGTTTTTTGTTTTTGATTTTTGTATATGTGCTGAAGGAAATTGATGTGTGTGTACGTTTACATTTTTAAGTGGATGACTGTGTATATGACATGGTATACATTCACATGAAACGAGTCAGTTTAATTGTTATGCTAACAATTTACCAGTACGTCATTCTCTATACTCTCTTTCCCATCCACTACTTACCATTCGATTTTCAATACATAGATTTAGCTATATAGACTTGTACAAATGTTTACATACGTATAGACATTTGTATATTGATTTCAAAGTTTTACATCACAAACTGACTATGATTATACAACCAGTGGAAACTAAGAATCACTGGACAGATATTTCATTTTGCTGTCGGAGTTCTCATCAATAAACATCAAGGACCCCTCTAGGAATTGAACACAAAAGTTACAATTATTACAATGTACTTTTAACATTTAGACCACTGCATCAGCTTTATTATAACACCATCATCTATTTACACTGGTTATATTTGCTTTACTCCAGATAAGGTTAACTTCCATTGGTCACGGCTTCTCACTAGAATTTCATAGTTTACATTTCAAGAATTAATTCCCCGAGTTCTAGCAAGAAGTTATAACCAGAAAAGTTCAACCCTGTTGATAAACGAGTTATAATATTAAAAAATTATAGACTGTTTTGAGATGATGGAGAAGATTTTTAGCTCAAGTGGGTGATTTTAATGGAGTTTTGTTCTCTCCATTAAAATAAAGACTGTTTATTGATCCATAAGTTTTGATAAAAAGTTGTTGAAAGATAAGTAATCTTGCTGTGCACAGATAATGTTGAAAAACCGGGGGGAAGTAGAAAACAGCTTATTCTGTTTATAGTTAGCCAATAATGTAAACTATCTTCAAACTGAACAATTTATGGCTTCGCGAAATCGATCAGAAGTTCAGAGTGTGTGCTTCTAACAAGTTCATTTGCATAGCTGAGAACATGTATAATTTATTTTCTTGAGGAAGGACACGCAAGGTACTATGATTTACCTAACCTTATTTTTATGTTTTCATTTAAAGAAACAAAAACATTTTTCATCACAAATGTTTTCGGAATAAATCAAGCAGCTTTTTTTAACGGTAAAAGTATCAGTTATCACTAATACTTATCATAATTTCTATAAAATATCCCACATGTTGAACTTGTTTTTTTGACATTGCTTTAACACATTTGTAATTTTCACATTATTTTTTCTTATAAACCAATGATAATTGTTTGTCTATAAATTCTAAACAAATAAATATTAAATTCACTTAGTGTTGTTTGTTTGAATCTTCCCATCGATGTGTTAGGACTGCAACTGGTCAGTCTCTAATTGGCATATGTGCATACTGTGCGTATTGTCTAAATAATATTTTGCCTAAATAAATATTTCTTTTGTATTTTTATAGTGTCTTTCTGAAAGTATTTACTTTACTTGTCTATTCTTTTTCTAAAAAAACAACGGTGACTGACCTAGAAATATTAATGTAAACAGTATCCAAGTAAAGGTTATATATTAGCATTGTGTGTGTGTGTGCGCAATATACTTTTCTCTTCTCTATTTATATTCACTTATCAATATTTAGTGAATTGAATGTGTTATAAAAAAGAAGTATAACATACAGTTGATCAATTTGATCGTAAAATTTTTTATTGTAGACTTGAAAAAAATTATTATCATTGGAACTAATAATCATCATTGTCTATCTATTGTAGTGAACAAAAACACCAGTTGGGGACAATCGAATGTATTTAAGCATCAATTACAGACTATCTCACTAAATTCTGATAACCACACAATGAACAGTTAATTTGGAAAATAATAAGCAATTGTCTCATTCCTCACTGTTCCTTCTGTAAATATTAGTTCATCTTCTCTAATTTTATTGTTCATGCATTTTCATACCAATTGCGCTTCATTTCAGTTCTTTCCTTATGGGTCTTCTGCCAAAATACATTCTATGTCTGACCATCACTATATACTATTTATACGGATATAAGCAGACCACACTACACTATCAATTCCACTTACCAATGTTAATGTTTTATCTGGGTTTAAAATCAGGTTTAACAAGACATAAATAATATTTCATTGTTGCAGTATCTCTTTCTAATTGTAACAATATTCTATTTATATTGAATACTTATGGGACGATGTAAAATGTAAAAGATTTTTTTCACATTATTTATTTACAAAATGAAAAATAACTTTTTTGCTCTAATGAAATAAAAAAGAAAGTTTAATGTTTGAAAACTTATTTTTGTTTTTTTTTGTACCCGATGACTATGAGGATGGTTCGGTTTGAAAATTGGCTTAGTTATATTAAAATATTTTCATAGTTGAAATCATGGGTCAATTGAAGCTAGACCACCATGGAAAACCTGGAAGCACTGGACGGCCGTCTCGTCCTATTGTGGGACTCCTCAACAGTGCGCATCCACGACCTCGCATCGCGAGATTCGAACCCAGGACCTTCCAGTCTCGCGCCAAAGCACTTAACCAATAGACCACTGAGCTGAGTGGCATCCATTGGTGTTAATGTCTATCTTCAACAAATCCACGAAGTTTGAAGAACCGTTCACCAATTGTCTTCAGTGAGTTTTTATCTCACAACAGATGTGGTTGACCTCCACTGGTCAGTGCTTCCCACTAGAACTCCAGGACATGTATCTTGTAGTCAGTCACTAGTGAGCATATGATTATAATCAGAAGGGGTTTTGTGGAGATTTCTATATTCACTAAAGAATTGAAGATTCGGATTTTTTTAAATTTCATTTGGTAACTAAACTAATATTTATGAAGAATTTAAAGTCCAAACACAATATTTGTATCAAAAAGACGAAGATTATCAGAACTATGTGATATATTAGAGCAATACATTTCGAACAATCTGATCACACATATACTTGTTAAGAACATTTATATATAAAAATAAGAGGTCAACTAGACTGGAAACAGGGGTAAGAGGAGACAAGGATAATAATAATAATGTGAAAACAATTTGAAATCTATTCACTCTGGATAATAAGCTAATATTACCAGAGTAGGTTTAAGGTGAGAACCAACTGTCTTTGAATATGTAAAGGGGGTCTGAATTTTTGCATGGTCAAGGCTTCAATCACATAATTCTGATAATCTTTGTCATTTTATTAAGCTATCGAAATTTATCAAAGGGGCTAATTGCTTTAAACAATATTTGTAGTTAATCTGTATACATTATCATTGATAATAACACTTGAAAAGTTATTATCAAATATATATGTATAATCAAATAAAGAATTTATTGAAAGCTGTAGAAATCTTTGATGATGAGAGTATACAAAATGGACAATGTTTCTGACTGGATATTATATCAATTATGACAAATAATCAGTTTTCAATGTGAATTAACTTTTGATAATTACTCTTAGTTTTAATTGGTGGTACATATTTTTGTAGAATCAATATTATTCTATGAACTAGTGTTCATCAGATAATGTGTTTTAACGATGGCAGTAATTCAATGAAAGAGAAGAAATGTAATTTATTTACCAACTACATGTTGATTTATTCATCTTTAAGTTCAATTAGTTGTGTATAGGTTAATATACTACTTAATTACTGAATGTTCAAACCAGTCTATTAATTAAATCCCCACTCCATACGATAATTAAGATATTCCATAACTATTGGAAAGTGATAACAGATTGATTCTTGAAATTTGCAATCAAAAATGTGAAAGAAACTAAAATTCTCCTAAAAAGTGACACCTATAGATGTCTCAAATATTAAAAACAATTAAACAAAACAAGTGAATTATGAACTGGGTACATGCAGCTGACGAATTCCAATTTGGACGAAACTCATGTCCTTCATTTCCCTACTAGTCGACATCCATCTCTGCGCACAAGTGAATTATGTTTTACAAAATTCTCTACTGACTAGTAGTAAGTTTAAACCTTATCCCACTTTATAATATTTGAGGTAGCGGATAGCTCCCGCAATCTTTACACAGTGCATTACTGACAGTTTATAATATTTTAATTTGTACTTGGTTACTATACTCTATCATACAGTTAAGAACCTATTCTGTTAGACGAAGTTTATTACAACTATGTGGAATATTAATGAGTAATACATTTTAAATAATCTGGTCATACATATTAACTTGTTAAGGTATATGTAATGAATGAACAATAAACAAGACGAATGTGGTTTTCTGAGTGCGTAGCCTAAATTTGTCAGGGAGGCATTAAATGTTCTATTAAATATGAAGATTGAGATATATGAAAAATTGGTCAAATTTTAAAGTGTAAATCAGTAAGATTCTTTTCACTGACTCAGTTATATCGTATTAATTAAGAGGTGTGAAGATTTAGGGTTAAAATCTATGTTTGGTTATTGATTTCCATGCATATATAGAACAAACCAACTGTCCAATTTTAACTGCTTCATAATATTAACTGTCCTTATTTTTACAAAAAATCTTAAGAGAAGTAGTCAGACTCTGTATTCTGTGGTTTGCTCTGTGTACCGATTCCAGTGATCGTGAATTTGTACAACACTGTTTCCTTCCTTGCATAATGTCATACTTTTATTACAGCAAACTTCTCTTAAGTGAGGAATGTATACACACTCAACCTGACCTATCTGAATAACTTAATAAAATACTGATTATTGAAATACAACTGAGTAGTAAAAGCTTGTCAATTTTTACTCATTGTCTTACTAAAGTAATATAGTAGGATGTAGTAGAAGAAAAAAGAAATTGGATATTTATAGTTTCAATAGTGTTTTATGTTCTCATAGTTGACCGTTAAGTATTAGCATTCAAGCTCATTTATTGGTTCCATAACTTAAAATTTATTAATAATGAAGCTAAATGGACATTTGATCTTTTGCCGCTTTCTAAAAAATAAAGTTAAAATTCATGGTATTTATATGGCTATTGGAAGCTGTTTGAGAACACAACAAAAGGTGTAGGTAGACTTGAGATTTCTATATAGCGAAAAAGGGAAAGCATTTTTCTGTTTTTATATATTGTACTTAAAATGAGCTATCGTCGTGCTCAATGAAGATCTAAATTGTTGTGTCACTCCAGATAAATTCATTCAAAGATGATTAGTTATTATAAATCAAGATTAAACAATCAACAACTGCCTAATATCCCTAAGAAAATTTTTGAGAAATCCCTAGTCCTTTAGTAGTCCTTTCTCTTTTGAGTTATAAAAAGATTCCGGTTAAAAATCTAACCTTAAAAATGTTGAGCGAAGTAATAAAATATCAAAAAACCGCGTCACCAAACACTGACTAAAAAAAATTCATTCTAGTTATTAAGTCAGTTAATAAATTGTCCAGTAGTACGCTGTTAACTTTTCTCATTTTGACTTCAAACAGTAGTTTTGACCAAGTGAAAATTCAGCGTTAACAAGAACGCTGAGTTAGTGAAAAACTCTCCCCGCTTCAGAATTAAAATCTCGGTTTACGAATTAAATGTTTTGATGAATTACTAAGTTTCAAGGTATAGAAGGTGGTCGAAAATTTTCAACTCTTTATAGTAAAACAGTTTACGTAGCTTGTTGGCAAAGTCATTCTCAAAAAAAATCAAACTGATGTTTAGTGTTTACATTGTTCTCATATGATTAGAGAAGCCTTTAACTTAACGTGACAGACTTCCATCACTGGTCATCCGATTTTATTTTCTAAATTGTAAGTTTATGGAAAACTTGATTAATTTGGATAAAATATATTTGTGTCAAGTTTAACTTCATTTATATTGGTCTATTCATTTAAAAAGCCTTAAATAACTGTAATAAACTGCCTTAACTTATAAACAAAAGCCATAAACCATATCCTTAACCATCGAGAATTACATACTTAGGATTTCTATATTCTTCTTATGTGATTAATGATAGATAAAATGTCTGACAAAATAAAAATGTTTGATGAAAGATACAAAAAGTCAAATATAAATTTTAGAGATTTCCGGAGAAAGTTTATCCATAAAATAACCTACAGACTATTATTTAAACATTTGAAAGAGAAAAAGTAATTAATCTTTCACAATCCATATGTTTTATACAAATGTATTTAATGTATGAATTTTTAAGTATTTCCATATTTATCAATCCTTATATCAAGCATTTATTTCGAGAATATCTGTTTGTTGACAAAATGCTTAAAGGTTTAGAGCATTTCCCTAACAGCATGCTTGAAGCAATATTTTGGAATGATCGTGATAAGAATATTTTTTGTTAACTTGTTATGCAGTCTCTCTCTCCCTCCCTCTCTCTCCATATATATATATATACATAGAGAGAGAGAGAGAGAGAAAAGGCTGTTATTTAGTCGTTAACATACTGTGGTGATACACATATGCTTTCAATAAATTCTTGCACTTGAAGTTTTAGTGGTTATAAGGCGTATTGAAAACGGATACAGATACTAATGAAATGTATCGAAAAGTAATGAATGGTACCAAACGTCATTTTTATCTAGTCTTTTAGTGCTGATCGAATTCTATCAATCATGTAGTAATCTAGTCACTACTCAATAATATGTTTATTATGTTTTGATGTAAGGTGGTTGGAGGTAAACAGCAAGAAACTGTAGGTCTCATATCGTGCTGTTTGGTATTCGACATTAAGACCTAACTAAAATCTTGATGGAATAAAATGTGATGGGAAGTAAAGGATCGGTCAAACAGTACACTGGCCACTACCCAATGATCACTCAGTGTAAATAGCTTAATGCTATAAGGCGTCAGTCACACCCTAAATGGGTTATTGGTACCGTATTGGAATGCGAAGCTTGGTGACATGGGCCAGAATCTTACAGGTAGAAGGAGTTTCATCAAGAGTACAGGTACAACCTGCTGACAAAAAATCAAGTAGCATGAAACCTAGATCAAGCAGGGTTTCTAATTGACTACCTTAACCGCCTAAAGTTACAAACTTCATTTCAGGTTTACTGATGAAACTGGGAATATTTAGATTAGGATTAAATTAAAATTACTGATCAAAGTTAGTTGTGCACCATAAAGTTCATATCTCTGAAAAACGGGTCAAAAATATGAATTAAACTATGAAAGACCACATATTAGAAAATGTATTTATTACAGCACACACATATATATAATTTGAACTCACTTTGTTAGCTTGATTACTCTCTGAACTGTCTGACATATGAAGCCGGTTTAGTTCATTTGCTTCTGAACCCTGTGATCACAACAATAAACAACAATAAGTTATATCATGGTTCAGAGTAAAGAAATCACAAAATCCACCGTTACTAAATTAAAGATTTACTTTTGGTCATTAAATACTGAAGAACAGACAATTGATACACTTGATAAAACAAACTTGTTGAATTGATTTTTCCGATATCATTATGAACAAAGAAGGTCTGAACACTTTAAAAAGGTTGTTAATGGTATATTGAAAAAGGAATCTTATCAAGTTTTTCGAAACTTCCCTAACAACTTTTTTCCAAATTTTCTTAAATTGGTTAAAATCTCAACTCCTTTACTGAGTACATGTTTGCATAGTCAGATTTGAGTGACAAATTTTGTGTCGAAGTTAATCATACTACCTAGCTGGAAACATTATAATAACTTATGCCAGGTCTGAATCTTGAACGTACTGCTTGAAAGCATGGTATTTTATTTACTAATCTACCTCATACAACACCCTAAAATTATGGCGAATAAAATTGTTCCGTATATTGATCATATCAAAAGATATAAAAACTTACTGATTTATCTGATAATGAGCTTTCAGGACTCATTGAATTTGATAGACCATCGCTACCACCCCTTGCAGCCAATGAATTAGCTTTAAGGCAATCACGTCGTGTAAAAACCTGATCTGGTGTCCAACAACCAGTTTCATTGACTGTAATATTTTCTTCACAGTCACGTTCTTTCATTATTCCTGGGTCTGAGTTATTTGTACCTTGATTAGTTGTTAAAGATCCATATGAGCGGTAAACATCGGAACACTTAGAACGAACATACGAGTTATTATTATTGTTATTAATATTGGTTTTGATGATTTCATGTTGATCAGATGATGATGCAGGGATGTAAGAATTTGAATTTGCTTGGTAATTTGGTGTAGGAGATGAACTAGGTGAAGGATTTGGATAGTATATTTGTTTTTCTATATTGGGTTGTAATGAATATTTTGGTTGAGTTTTTGTACTTGAGTTCTAAATAAAAGAATAGATATGTTATAAACATATCAGTAACACATTCCATTCTTAAACAAACAAAATCTTCGTTCTGACAAGGTAGACTAAAGATTTCAACTTTTTTGAAAGCTTTAAATTAAATTAACTGATATTAAATAAATTTATTTATAGTAAGATTTTAAATGTCAAATATCACTTGTGAAGTACTATCATCGATGTTTTAAGACAAGGTTATTGATCAGTATAATAGGAAAATTTTTTTCAAGCAGAAACAGACGAATACTCTTGACGTTATCTACATTTTCTTTATAGAAAGTTTTCGAAAACTCTTTTGGTTTTTTCAAGTAGTCATATATGGTGTAACTTATCATGATTTGCCATGGTAACTGGAAAAAAATTCTTTGATGATTTATGAATCAATTATTCTGTTTTATGGTTTTTATTTCCAGAGTTTGTTCTATTAGAATTTAGGCTAATAAGAACTATTACTATTATTATCATCCATAAATCGTGTAACTTGATATTTTTGATAATATAATATATAAGATAATCAAGTCTGTATGGTTCTGAGAGTTTAAATGAGATCAAGAGTTTATTTCACCAAAGCCTTCAACTGTTTATTTATAAAATTCTTAGTCAGTAAACATGACATTGTTTTTTTGTACACCATTGGTTCTTACCTAAGTGGTCCAAAAGTTAGACATTTCTGTACAAAACCAGAAGTCCCACCTAGGTTTGGTTTCCATTAGCGGGGTCGTGGGTGCTCACTGATGAGAAGTCTCGTATTAGGACAAAACAACTATCTGGTGTTTCGTGGTTATCAGTGGTTGTCTAACTTCAGTTGTTTTATGATTTCCATGGAAATCAACAATCACCATAACCCCATACTGATGAATATATTGTTGATTGATTAGTTAGTACATTGTTTTCTTTATTAAATTCAGGAACTGGGTATATGTGACGTTTATGCTATGATTTTCAAGTCAATATTTCTTAACATATCAAAATACATAACTCAGACTGAATTAGATTATGTTGAATGAGGTTTACACAATGATTTAATTTTTTGAACTAAGATCACTATCCACTGTAGGCTACATTTATATTTGATTCTACAATTGATTAGTTAATTCAGTAAATAACTATAACAGACTTTTATATAGAAAGACTGAGTAAAATGTAATGTTTCTATCTATATCCATTACTTTTTATTAGGCTGAAACCCTATCTCTTAGTAAATCAAATTACACATGGTTATTAAACAAAATGAAAGAATAATTCCTTCCTTCCATTTATTACTCAAATGTTGTTTCTGTTTTTTTCTCCCTAAAGATTTATACTGGTATTTTCCTAATATATATATATATATATATATATATATATATATATATATATATATATATATATAAATCTCTTTACAATGGTTTATCTCTATCTCATGACAGACATGATAAATGCAGAAATGAACAATTCTTGATGAAATCGAATAAATGTTGGTCAACATCAAGTCATTCATACAGGTAACTTTGTATTTGGTTTCAATTCATTAATCATTCAAATAATTGGCATAAAAAATTTTACAATGAAAGATTTAATAACAAAATAAAAACCATTTATAGCTAAAATTAAATAAATATAATTTTCAGTATTGGGATTTGTGAAGATTGTATTATTTTCACTGTTGATTTCACTAGACGATCTAAGCTAGACCGCCATAGAAAACCTGGAAGTACTGGACAGTCGTTTCGTCCCACTATGTGTCTTCTTAGCAATACACATTCGAGATCCTGCTCGTGAGACTCAAACCCAGAACCTTCGAACTTACGCTCAGACGCTCAACCTCTAGACCACTGTGTTGGCATGCAACAGTGTTGATGTCCAACTTCAATTGATCCATGATCTTGCACAATGTTCTATCCATTGTCTGAGGTGGATTTAATTTTAGGTAGAAAATAAAATATTTTTTATCAGAAGGGGTTTTGTGGAGATTTAGTATGTTCATAGTTGAAAGCGTGAGTCAATTGAACCTAGACCACCATGGTAGGTCCTGGGTTCGAATCTCGCGAGTACGGGATCGTGGATACGCACTGCTGAGGAGTCCCATAATAGGACGAAACGGCCGTCCAGTGCTTCCAGGTTTTCCATGGTAGTCTAGCTTCAATTTACTCACGCTTTCAGCTATGAAAATATTTTTTTCAAAAATATATTTACGAACTTCTAATTTTGGTTTCTCAGACGATTAAATTTATATAACACAAAACTATTTTACGTGTAATTTAAAGAAGTATTCTTCAGTTTTAAGGATGCTATCATACATATAAAACGTTGTGACTGTCTACAGCACCAATAAAGACCTTTTCAATGACCATCTTGTAAACTAGATTTCCGAGATTTTTGGAAAAAATATTTTATTCTGCAGAATTTTGCATCGTCTTTTGATCTGAGGATATGTAGAGCATATGTTTCTACTTCGAGTAACATCAATGTGATTTTATAAGTTTACTTTTTCTTTTGGAGAAGGTTAATATTGACTGTAGAATGTGACCTCTCTCAAATCTCACCTTTAGCATTACCATCGTTGGTTATCAAACAGAGTGTTAAACTCAGTTAGAGTTAGAAGTTATGAACATCTCATAAACATTTGTCACATAGTCCCAGTATAATTCTCCGTCAAAGTTATCCATATAGTATAGGTAAATGATTAATAATAACTACAAATCAGGAACGTTAACACTACAGAGGGTTTAGCGATACATCGATTCCGCCATAGTCTGTCTACTAAAGCACCATGTTCAATCTCATTTAACTGAGGACCTAATTTTTTTTCTATCTTCAGTATTCGACAATTTATTTTTCATCAAAACTTTACTATTTATTCCGTGCTTCATATTTATCTAGTGGAAAATTCTCTCTCTTCTGTAGAATCTCTTCATCTTAATAATTCCTAGTTAAGTGATGGATGTTTACATTTGTGTTTTTTAAGGTTGATCTTTTCAAACAACTTACTACTCAAAAATTATTTTTATGCACAGTTGTTTAATATTCTTTGAGTTGACAATTATACTATCTCTGTAATCCATTCCCACTTTTCTGTATGATGGAAGTTTTTTGACAAATAAAAACATTCTCGCTCACTTTTTAAATGACCTAATAATCTTCTGTTTAATTACGTGATATAATTAATCATAAACATGACTGTACAGCTTTAGTAAATAACATCAGCGAATTGCATTCATCTTCTTTTCGAAGACAAGGTGGTTCCAGTCGTTATTTAAAATATTTTAGCTTTTGTTAGAAATTATTGATATTTAAATGGAATTTGAGTCAATTTGTTGAACGTCGAATTGAAAAAAAATAAGAATCAAATGATCAAGCTCCCATTATCTGAAGCTGAATACGTTTGGTTTTTAAAATATCTCGCTGACAACCCTTTATTTCAGATCTCAGAGACAGTAGCCGGGGGTTAAACAGTCCGTAAATTGAAGTTATGTTAGTACCATAGTTTGAAAGTTTACAAATAATTAGATGTCATTAGCATATATATGATTAACTGAAGGTTAAATTAAATCAGTAACTACCATGATCTAAAAATAAATGGCTTTTGATGTCCAATTAATCCTAATAAGAAACTCTTCACGATCGTACACTAGATTGAATTGAGCACTCATGCAGTGGACGCTACTCACAAGGATGCTTGCAAGTAGTGTGCAGCAGGAAGCGGCGTCGAAGTAGCAACTGTTGTCAGACAAAGTGAATAGTTTCAGTGCATTTGGAGCACTGCGTTAGTGTAACGCTTGGAGGCCAGTCAAGAGGCTGGTTCAGATTGCAGAACACAACGATTGATGCAAATGGACGGTTGAAGGCGATATATATATATATATATATATTTAATGTAAACAGTTTTTACTTCCCCCTTACCTGTTGTTGTGCTTTACACTTGTAGTTATCAGGGTAATATATTCAAACTTTAAAGCATTATTCCACTACTCATACTTCTAACTTCGGCTGATTCGTTATACAACACAATAATTCTTCTGTCATTGGTTGATTATAGATCACGATCGAAAAATAAGACTTTGTCATTGATTCTCAGAAAATGTAATCTTTTTCAAACAAATTGCCCTTATTAATTCATATAAATTTACTATTTGGATCTTCTCACGGATGTTTACGACTGCAGTTTGTCAGCCTCTTTCCGTTATGTGTACATCCTGTGGGGATTACTTCAATATTACCATTGAGTCACAAGGATTTTAAGCATTGATAGATAGTGGCTAGCAGTGGTATTCTGGACATCAGCGGGCAGATCCAAACAACGAATAAATGTGAAATAAAATTCACCCCGTTGCACAAGCCAGTGACTGTCTGGACTCAGTAACCACCTGAATAACAAGATAGTATTTGGATCTGACTGTACCGGGTTCGAGTATTGTAGTGAATATCAACTCTTGGATGCAGGTACAACCAGCTGACGAGCCATAAATAGGAGAAAACATACGTTTTGGATTTCACTATCAGTCAACATCCATCTCTTCTTAAAATGACTTTAATTGTATTTTACAACATAAAGTACTTACATTAATTTTTATAAAGTTAAAATAAACTTAAATAGTATGCTAATAACTTTAAGGATAATCTTTCAGACAAAATTTATTTTCAGTATAAAGATAAATATACAATTAAATCAATAACCTTACCCGGTATAATCCTCTTAGCTCATTAATAAGCTGTTTCTGAGTTTCAAAATTTTGATATGACTGAGAATTATAAACTGGAACTTGAGTTGTCCTTTGTAATTGTATTGCTTCTCTGTCCTTGTCACTTAAATTACCATCATATGAATTTAAATGATGTGGTTTTATTCCATTAATTGGGTTGTTTGCATGCATAACGGACCATGATTCATCACTTCTAGGTTGATTTCGTCGTGGAGATTGTTGCGGTATTTGTGAGTGACCATTTGATTGTTGGATTAATTGTGAGTGAGGGGAATATGAAGAACTAGGCGGAGAATTAGTAGGGCTTGCACAAGCATCACCAGCCCCAAGAAATGCAGGCGGTGGTGGAGGAGGTGAAGGTGAGGAATCTTTCTTTAAAAATCTACTATTATCAGTATGATCATATTCATCATGATTTAATTTAGCTGCCCATTCTGCACAAATATAACCATTACTTTTGTTTACATTTCCTTTTCTATCAGGAACTGATAAAGAAATTATAGGTTGATCACTAACTATTACTGATGAGTTTGAAGTTTCTACTGTAGGTTTTTCAGAAACAGGGTATGCTGAATGTTTGCCATTGGAGGATGAAGCTAAACTGTAACGCTGAAATTAAAAGCAGATCATATTGGATAGTATATGTTATTCAGATTTTGGTTTATGAAGACAAAACTGGCAGAATTTATTTTAATGATCTTAAAGCTTTACAATATAAGTAAAAGTTTAAAAGAATTGATTAATATATTTAGATTATGAATCACTGAATTTAAATTCATCTTTTTTGAAGCAATCGCATTTTTGTTACTCCCATAGACCCTAGGTTCAATGTTAAGTGGAGTGGTGGGTACAAATGGACCATGTAGTCTTAAATTATGCTCTGTGGTCTCTACATTTTCTCCATCTGAAATTAATTTAAGACTAAATATCGAAACCGAATTGTTATGAAGTTTAATATTTTGTAAAAACATCGAAAATTAAGGGGTTCATCGATTTATATTATGTTTACAATCATAACATAACGTTTGTTGGTTCTAGTTGCAAAGTTCAAATCTGAGACAAATTAAATTTTTAACAAATTTTGTTTAACAGTGATTTGACAAATGACACCAATTTATGATGAAAATTTTTTAAATAATTATAACACTAATAAATAATCATAAGCATAGATGGATAGTGGATAGCAGTGGAATCCAGGATGCACGTTTCTTCCTACTTGGCACTCGTCAGTTGAATATAACTACTAGCCACTATCCATCTCTGCTTATAATGCTTGTGATTTGAGGCAATATCGAGACAATCCACACAGGATTCAAATATACCAATAAGAGACTGATCAATTACAATCCTAAACATCAATGGAAAGATTCAAACAAACAATACAAAATGAATTAATGAATAATGTTTAGATCACATTATTTTAAAACGATTTAATTGGAACCCTACATGGTTATACCATTTGAACACCTCAGACATGATCATACAAAATACATATATGTGGAAGTATATTGCTACATATTATCATAATATTAAATACGATAATTACTGTGGATGGCAAAACTGCATCTAGAGAGAGGGAAATAATAAGCGAAATTGCAATTTCTCTACTACCCAACAGTCCAATTGATTTTAAACAAAAATCGATAGAAATTTTGACGGACCGATGAAAATTTAGCATGAATAACCGAATACCGCACATTAGAAAAATCACATCAGAGTTTACTAATGTGAAATTCACATAAAGACATAAAACTTTGAGCTATGTTTGTCATTAAAGCACATGATCACCTGACTATTAGTTTTATAAACTCAATAAAGATCATAGACAAATCAATTGGTATGATGCATGTCTGCCTTGGTTGTTGTCTTTGTGTTTTCTTCTAATGGAATAATAGAGACGATTAATTTTGTTTTGTTTTCATAGTTCAAGAGAAAGAGAGCAATGACAAATATATCTCTCATCAGTTATAATTAAAATAATCAAAAATTTAAAAAAAATTATTCTGACTCATTCCATCAACTTGAATAAACCATCAAAAAATAGTCGGAATATTTACTTTAGCTGTATGAGTTGTACAAAATATTTGAGAAATGATGACACGGTAACAAACAAAGAAAGAATTTTAACCTTGAAATACCTGTAGAATGTAAATGTAACATTTTTTATTGGAGTACTTAGGAAGATGATGAATATTGATGACTCTATACTTATTTATCAGAATCAAGTTGTGGAAATATATGAGTCTTTGTACTATGAACAACATTTATTTTTAATTATGGTCAAAGTAAGAATTGGAATATAAAGAAAACAAGGACAATTTATCAAAAATGTGACTGATAATGTAATAAAGCTTTTTAGAAGTATTATGCAGTACAACTCATAATATAAACTTGATGATCGGTTTAGTGCTCTGGTGCGAGACTGGTAGGTCCTGTATTCGAATCTCGCGGGGTGGGGTCGTGGATGCACACTGTTGAAGAGTCCCATAGTAGGACGAAACGGCCTTCCAGTGCTTCCAGGTTTTTCATAGTGGTCTAGCTCCAATTGACTCATGATTTCAACTATGAAAAGAAACTTGATGATTCTTGAAGAGCTCTCCTAATAAAATTAGTTCTAATTCAGATAATAAACTATGAAAATCGCATTTAGATAGTACATAGAACTTGGAATTATTGACGCACTGTTCGTTGAGAGCGCCAGATGACTGAATTCAAAGCTGACTTCTATGGAAGTGATCAACCGCATAGTTTTTATTCCTTCCCTATTCGTTAAGTAATTTTTACTAATAATGATATTCTAATTTGTGATAGCCAACTTTCCTTCTTATTGACTTCCTTAACAAGTTGATGAGAAAATAGTTTGATATTTTACCAGCTGCTTATTGCACAGTATAAAATTAAGTTCTTATTTTCTTAATCTATTGTCTTAAAACTAGAATTTCAAACAGATTACGCAATTAATTCATTACGTTACATGTTTAGGTACTCAGTTTCGAGATTCACTTATACGTATGAAGATCAGTGTTACCACACCTAGCTGTCTTAACGTAAATAAATAATGAGGAGTTTGAATTTTCAGGCTATTCAACAAGTGCTGGATAGTTTCTTTAACCACTAAGGTGACTGTATCAAACAATCCAATTAAATTATTTAAAAAAAGAACTATGATATATTTCAGTTATGCTAGATAATAACTACTTCAAGTAAATTATGGATCAATGAAATAAAACAAAACGATTTATAGTAATTTTAATAGTCAAGATCATGAATCAATTGAAACTAGATCACCATGAAAAACCTGGAAGCACTGGACGGCCGTTTCTTCCTAGTGTGGCAATCTTCAGCAGTTCTCATTCCCACCCATGAACCAAAAACGAAAAGCGTCCCGCCCGCGACACCAAAAGGACCCGGAATGTGGAAACCCCCCCAGGGCAGGGAACGTGGAAAGGGCCCCCCAACGGAAGAAACACCCCCCGTCAGGAACGAAACCGGCCCGGGCCAGAGGCCCCCCAAGAACTCCCCAGGGGGGGGCCCCAGGGCCCCATGGGACCGCACCCCCCCCCACCGGGACAAAAAGACAACAACCAAGGGGGGCACGAGGAATCAAATCCCCCGCAGAGAAAAACGGAATTGGAAAACCGGGAGCCGGGAAAACCCTAGCCCCCCCGCAAAGCACAGGGACCGGTACGAAAGAACCCCCCGGGGGCCACACAAAAGAAGCGGCGAAAAAAAAAAAAAACAAAAATTACAAATGAGGAAAGTCAATTAACCCATATTAGTAGACAAAAATTGCATCGATGTCAGGAAAACGCACTAGACCATCTCGAGCAGCTGAAGCCCCAATGTGGTGGAATTCAATAGAATTGTAGAGTAAACTGAATAATTTTGTTTTACAATTATTTGTACCAACGATTATTTGTACCTTCATGCATCGTTGATAAAGATAACAGTCAAATTATAAATCGTTTTATATCAGAAATGAATTTTGTGGACATTATAGTAATTTTAACAGTCGAGATGATCAGTCAATTGAAACTAGACCACGATGGGAAAATTGGGAGCACTGCACGGCCGTTTCGTCCTACTGTGGGACTCTTCAGCAGTGCGCATCCATGATCTAGAAGTTGAGCGTTCGCGCGCGAAACCGATAGGTCCTGAGTTTGAATCTCGCGAGGCAGGATCGTGGATGTGCACTACTGAAGAGTTCCTCAGTAGGACGAAACGGCCGTGCAGTGCTCCCAATTTTCCCATCGTGGTCTAGTTTCAATTGACTGATCATCTCAACTGTTAAAATTACTATAATGTCCACAAAATTGTCCACAAAATTCATTTCTGATATAAAACGATTTATAATTTGACTGTTATCTTTATCAACGATGCATGAAGGTACAAATAATTGTAAAACAAAATTATTCAGTTTACTCTACAATTCTATTTGTTTTTCGTTTTATGTGACTGAGTTATTAAATGAAATTGAAACTGGGTTAAATTAAACAAAATACTTCCCCATCGAAACCCGTTTATAATTAATTATAAAGCAAAAGAATTGACATTTTATTGAACTGTATATTATACCTGTTGACAGCGATTATAACTGATCACTTAAAAAAACTCAAAAATTACCTCAGCTCAAAAGTTTGCATGTTCTCATCTGTTGATGTTAAAAAATCTAACAAATATAAGTTAATCTTAAAAAGGTTGCCACAATACATTGTAAAGTTGAATAATATTTAATAGTGGAATCCAGAACAGGTGTTTCATTCAATTCTGGACTCGTCATCTGGATGTACCTGAACCCTTGTATTTATGCTCATATAGGGACTCGAAAGTAGTATATTTCAAAGTAGCTTTAAAACGTGTTATTACACAGGCCAATTGTCGTGGCTGTTGCTATGTTAAGCTCACATAGTTTATTCCGGCTTCCGGATAAGCCGATTTATTCATTCTTCTTAAGTTACATTTTGACCTTTTCAATTATTCACTTATCAACCTTTACCGCTTTATGTGAGCATATACATGTTCACTTCTTATCTTATCACATGTTTGTAACTTATTTTGTGTGTGACCATAAATATCGATTAACACTTGGTTAAGTTGATTTGGCTCATACATCTTCACTGCACATCATTTCGCTTCGCTCTCTCCTCTTCGCTTTGTTTCTTCGATCGTTTGTCTGGATCGACGATTGTATGAAATATACGTGTTCAAAATTCATTCTCTTACTTAACTTATTTAATTCAGTTATTCACTTACGCGATTTAAGTCCGTGATTAAATATGAAGATTGGCAACATGTATATTTCGATGAAAAGCAGCAAATGATCTACCTGGAGTCAGATATCGGGCCACACAATAATTAACAGATGAGAAATGAAGACTAGACAATTCTTCTCAGGTCAAATTAACGGCTTTAGCTGTCAGTCAAAGTAAACCTTCAATCTTGAAAGTCCTATTGTCGAAAGCTTTCTTATATACTACAACTTTACATTTTTCAGTGTTACAGTAATTTAGGCTTAGTTATTTGTCTATCAAGGCTTTTAATTTTACTGTATATTTATCACAAATAAATTAAGGAAATTAATTTCGAAGCTAGAATATATTGAGGTACCTAGTGAAATTAAATGTTCAATAATTTCTATAGTATATCGTGATTATTGATGGTATTTTGACATTTAAAATACTGTATGGCGATGACCATTTTGTAGTTATTATGCATATTAACATTCAATACTTAATAACTATCTAAAAATGATAAAATCAAAAAAGTATTCTTTTACTTACTCGAGTGAACTGATTATTCTCCTGTTCCAATTCTTTCATTTTCTCTTCAACCACTTCAAGTTCTCTAAGTAGACTACTCAAATCATGTTCAGCCGTAGCTTCTAACAGGAAATAAAAGAAACAGTAGTGGATAATTAGAAATATTGTATATGAAAACGTAGCATTAATTCAATAGTAACTCATTATTAATCAATAGTCTGACAAAACGTTTAAATTAAAAGTATATTGATAATTTTTTACTTCGCTTTGAAATTAACTGGTTTCATTTGGAGAATCTAATTACTGTTTGACTATTTACATATAGTGTACGTGTTAGGGAGTGGAAGTGGTTAGCGAAAAACCTTGGACCGATGTTTTTTGATAGTTATCATTTGTGAACAAGGCTCACTTGGAGTTTTGGGAAAAATAATCTTCCATAGTGGATTCAAACCAAGCAGAAACCAACGTGAAAGTGAGATAGAGTTTGGTGAACACTAACGATTTATGCAAGTATAGCAGTGTTCACTATTTAGTCATCAATCAATTATAATTTGCAGTGTACTTATTCATTATCATAAATTCAAACAGACCATCCGTTTTCATTACTTATTTATTTAGTGTCATTTCTTCTGAATATTACAGAAAATAATCCAACTTTAGTAGTTTAGATTCAGTCTAGCTTCAGTCTTAATTATAGTGTTCATATGACGATACTATGAGCAAAGTAGAATAGATTTGGTAAACACGAACTTATAAAAATAAGTTTACACTAAACATTCTCAGTTTGTAAGTACTAATTAGCTCCATTAGAAAAACAGAGCTTATTTTTACCTGCTTCAGTTTACGATTTATGAGCAGTAGCCCTCAAAAACAAAAATGTTTGACCAAAAACCAAGAACATAGTATTTGTACTGCGTTAATCATCGTAAGTAGAATAATTTCAAACTGTACTATATGACCTTCACCAAATGAATGCTTGCTTTTTTGTAAAATAAGAAATCTCATTACAGTGAAAAGCACTACACTTAAAATCAATAAAATGTTTACTAAGTACTTTTACAAAACTGGAAAATCAAAATAGTAGTACTGCAAAACACGATTCCCATCTTTTATTGGATAACGCGATGGTATTTGAAGCGAGGGTACTGGGTTCGAGTCCCAGAGTGAACATCAACTCTGAGATGTAGGTACATCCAGCTGACGAGTCCCAAATAGAACGAAACGCGCGTCCTGGATTCCACTGCTAGCCACTATCCATCTTTGCTTAATATAGAATATGACTTCAATGGAAAATTGTATGCTTTATTTATTCATTTAATCGAAAACTGAATAAAATTCTATTCCCTAATGTTTCGAAATTACATTTTATAGGTGTCAGTTAGCGATACTGAGAAGTTAGTAAAAATTAGTCAGTGACAACGATGGATGTGATCAAGAAATATCGTATCATATTACTAGGTCGTTGTGAAATTTGTTAAATAATTTAACAATGCATTGAATGATATGACAAAAATGTAAGAAAAGAATACAAATTGTTGACAATGGATTTTCAAATTAGCTCATTAGTGAATTAGATTATTTGAAAACACTAAATTATTCACATAACTCCAGATTTCCTCAATATCAGCTCAATGTAAAGATTGGATTGTAAGCAGAGGTGGATGGTTGCTAGCAGTGTAGTCCTGGACGCGCGTTTCATCCTAATTTGGGACTCGTCAAACAATAAGTAGCATATAGGAAAGGGACACGATATTATTTGAAAATAAAGTAGATCACATTCACTTGTGATAACCCATGTATATCATTCATGAAACATTAATTCGTATAAAAAATTCCATGTACATGTATTTACACTAAAATTTGAATCATCAATAAAAATATGAAGTCTTAATTATACTGATCATTTGAATATGTAATTGTTTAAAAAATAATTGTTAAGGTTAAATGGACTGAGTGATTCAGTTGAAGTGATAAATAACAAAGTGATTGAAGCATATGTATTTGTAGAATTGAGTAGTACATTTATTTAGGTAATCGACTATTGTTCGGGCCTGTCTAGTCGGTCCATTAATAATCAGGGTAGCTGATTATAGAACTCAGTAAGTGACTGTTTTACTTTCTGACTATTCAATCTTCACATAGCCAGTGACATGATGTACCTAAATCTTCATTCCTTATAGTCTAATGCTTAGCATTCTTCTATCTCAATAGCCTATCGAAATTAGAACAGTGCAGCCTAAGAAATGTCCAATATTATCTATTCTTGTATTGTTAGCCTTATTTAAACAATCATAGGATTATATACGTGAATCACCTGATCACACAGCGCCACAAATAAGAAATTTTAGTGTGTAATTAAAATATTCAAAGATTTAACAACAGTTTAAGAGTCGAATGAACGCTTACAATACAAGAAGAATAAAATACACTAATTAACGTAGTTAATATTTATTCCATTGATACATATATAATACTTCCCTGTAGAGTATTACGATCAGTTTCTCATTCCTTAATTATGCTCTGGCATCTAATAGAGAGCTTATAATTACAATAATATATAAAAATATCAAATAACAAGTATTTGACAAATATTCACTAATACAATGCATTCACTAAAGTAACAACAAAGTTTAATAGTTACTTTTTTCGCCTTTTCGTACTATACATTATTTTTTTAAGGAGATGGTGCTTTCATAAAAACGAAGTAGAATTCGTATGATATAATGGAGGATTTGTCAAAAATAATAAATTTCATAGTTTCATTTGGGACTGAAGTTATTTGGTTGGTCAAAAAAACTGATAAGTGAATTGGTTCAAGGTAGATTTATGAACCATTTTATTCCTAGATAGGGGTCTTAGTGTTCTGCATCTAATAACCGGTAAGGGTGAGGATGTCTATTACTAAGAAGTCTCATATTAGGACTGAATAACTGTCCAGTGCTCTCTGGTTTTAAATGGTTATCTAACTAAGATCAAACTACGATGTAAATTATGTAAAACCAGTCGATTATATGACACATTTAGTTTATAATTTAATTGTATTTGATTAAAAAACATTTGGTTACTTCTTAAGGAAACTCATACCCAAACCATACCGCATCCTTTTTAAAATAGTGCACTTGACTTTACTTTTTGATGTATCTGAAAATCTATTTTTTGAAAAAAAAGCAAAACACTGCCAACTCTTCATTATTGTTTCTTAAGATAAACTAAAAAATAAAGTTTTTTGTCTGACCATGAATTCAAATACCGTGGTCTTTCAGCACACATTCTGTAGCTAGTTAGGTTGTGGGGATGGTTAACATTGACTTAATTTCCAAGTAATTTCTGTTATGAAGTGAATTTTTCATAATCTTAATAAATGTTTACAGTAGTGGCTATAAATTACTGTTAAAGTTTGACTTTGAATTTCTTGACAAACTGTTCAGATAACAAGTTGATTGTTGTTCCTAAAGTACACTACTACTTAGAAAACTCCTTGTTCTCATTCGATTAGTTGTCATCTTAACAGGCTACTAATACCATTATTGTATATTTATGTTTGTAAATCACACTTTTTTAGATCTTTTATTGAATCGAATAATACATTACCTTGGATTAGACGTCACATATTAATCGATATAACTAACACATCACAAGCTACGTCCATATAATACATATTTATTTTATTTGCATAATATTAACTCTACATTTTTGGATTCAATAACTTTGTTAATATAGATGTAACGTTTTGTTCTGTGAATAATACAGGCCAAATGTTAATGCTGAATCCAGTGATGATCTGATTCCATAATGATATTAAACGAACAAATATATAGATAAGACTTACAGTATAAAAAACAAAAAAGTTATTAATACTTCTAGAAAAAAAACAGTTACGTGAACTCTCTTGATAAACAGTTCACTTCTAATTGAAGTAAGCGGTGATGATTTCGTGCACATCACAATTAAACCAACCAACCAACTAACTCAGAACATACAACACAAACAATCATTTACTAGTTAGATAATTTTAAAATATAACTAAGTAACACGAATAGTTAGTTACAATTAATCAATAATGAAAAAAAATCAATTCAATTCACTTAGTATTATTTGTTTGTATCTTCCCATTGATGTTTAGGACTGCAACTG
>NC_031498.1:2060963-2180134 GCF_000237925.1 Schistosoma mansoni | reverse complement strand
AATTTTATGTAAATCAAAATACTTAAGACTAAATATATCGACTTTAGTATTTAAGAAACAAAATCAATAGTTATGAGATATTGGTTATTGGATTCATCGATAATCTGTTGCTATGACCCATGCTTTGTGGTTTCGAAACTATAACGAGCGGGTAGGGGCAGATTGTATGTATTACTCATATATTTCTAAATAAGGATAAAATATTTATCTAATGCTTGTTACCAATTTGTTAAGCAATATCCATGATCGATGAAATAATCAACAAAGTAAATAGTGATATGAATGTTTTTGTATGATGGATAGTCAGCTGTCTTAATTTGTATACATTTTTTTCTAAAATAACATGGACTCATTGTGTGATGTCACCTGATCCTATTTAACTGATTATTTTACACGTAATCATCAAACGTTAATCATTTGAAGTTTGTATCTATGTTGGATGCAAAGTATTGGGTGAGAACTAATAATCGATGGATGAGATGAAGAATCTTCATCAGCTGAGTTTGTTAGTAAATTCAAATTTTACTCCATTGCACAAGCAAGTGGCTATCAGGGCTCAGTAGCTGAGAGGATAACGCTATGGCTTTGGTAAGGAAAGGTACCGGGTTCGAGTCCCAGATTGAACATCAACTCTGAGATGCAGGTGCATCCAGCTCACGAGTCCCAGATAGGACGAGATGCGCGTCCTGGATTCCACTGCTAGCCACTATCCATCTTTGCTTAAAAATGAATTAAGTTTATAGTTGTTCAATCATTGAATGAGTTAATGAGTAAAGATAGTCATTTAAATACACTAATAAATAATAAAATGATAGTAACATGGTATTTTATTTGAAGTGATCACAATCAACTAACAGATTCTTTCAAACTTACATAAATTCTTCTCAATTAACGAATATAGGAAAATTGGATTCAGTTAAAGTACATGCACATATTGGAAATATTCCTATCTTAATTTACTTAATCGTTGTATAGTTTAAATATTTACAGAACATTAGCAAAAATGATCAACTATTCATTCAATATTAGTCTGATTTTTATATAAATTTATATATGCCCAAGTTTAATTCATTGACTGTTATAAGATAAACATTAATAAACTAATCATATACGAAGATAGGAACTTCTTTTTTTTCTGTCTCTCATTTCAATATATTACAATTTACTAGTATTTTTTGAAGATAGTAATATTTAGTCTAAACAAAATATAAATGAAATAATGTTCACATTGATGTTGATCATTTAATCATTGTTTAAAATTCAAATATGTGGGAAATGATTTCGTTTATCGGATATATTATACGGAAATATTATTGTTAAATGATTTCATTATATAAATAACAATTAGGATAAGTCCATTAATATGAAGTTTATATATAGGGGTTAAATGTTTAAGATTATTTGAGTCATTTATTAAAATTATTCCATAGTTGAAATCATGAGTCAATTGAAGCTAGACCACCATGGAAAACCTGGAAGTACTGGACCATCGTTTCGTCCTATCATGAGACTCCTCAGCAGTGCTCATCCACAATCCCGCCTCGCGAAATTTTAACCCAGGATCTGTTAGTCTCGCAACCGAGCGCTTACCCACTAGACCACTAAGCTGGCATCCGATGGTGTTAATGTCTAACTTCAACCAATAGACGAAGTTGAACAACCGTTCACCAATTGTCTTCAGTGAGTTGAAATCTCCTTGGTTCAAATCTCGTGAGGCGGGATCGTGGATGCGCACTGCTGAGGAGTCCCGCAACAAGACGAAACGGCTTTAAATTGCTTCCAGGTTTTCCATGGTGGTCTAGCTTCAAATGACCCATGATTTCAACTCTGAAATTACTGGAATCTCCACAAAACCCCTTCTGATAAAATCATTTGCAAATCAGAATTTTTGTTTTTGTTTTCAGTATGAAACGATGACAACCAGAAAAATATTTTACATTTTTTAAAATATTGAAGTATTCATTTATTTGTTTTTCAATAGGATGAAACAAATTAAAGTTCATTTCTGGTTGCATTTGTTGAATTTTTAATATAACTTGTGACTACCTAGATGCGCTGCAAATTTATGACGTGATAATACCGCCAATTAAAGAGTATTGATGTATCGATCGGACCAATGATACAAGAAAGCTGTATAAGCATTCTAGAGTACTTATCGGTCCTGTCTTTCTGTCTAGCCTAACCAGTTAAGTCCAGAACACCAATAAAAGCCTCTGCGCTATGGATCATTTTATGTCAAACATACTGAGGTTATATACCAATCAAGCAGACCAAATCGTTCCATAAAATAGAAAATAACATTTGTACAAGTATAAGCCAAAAATGACTGTGAATGTGGGGAACAGTAATTAACAGACTAGATATAACTCAAGAATGGTAAATCATATAATAATATTTCATAGGTCAAAATAAAGCCTATAATAAGAGGGACATGAATATGAATAGTTTAGTTAGTTAACAATTATACAATAGAAAAAATATGTGTATCATATCGGTCCATAAATAGTTCTGAAAAGTTACCATTCATAATTCTTATCAGGACATAACAGTTTTAAAAAATCAATATGAAAAAAATAGTTAATTTCTTTCTATCTAATATTAGTATTGATAATTTTTTTGGTGTGAAATATCGAATCAATATACTTGTTTTTTTCCTAATACATGGACTCATATCCAAGGAAACCGAAAGGTTCGTTAACTATACTTCATTCACAATATCAATTACCATCTTATTTTTTAGAAGAATTCTCTTTTATTTTATTTTTTATTCAATGTAAAATACACAATTTTCACAATTTTGAAATTATTTTAAGTATAAACAAAACAAGAAAAAGGAATCACCATGAGAAAAATAAACATACAAATGGATAAGACAGACTGATAAGTTTTTTTTTCTTTTTTTTTTCTTATTTCATTCTCTCTTACCTAGATGTTATAAATCTATGTGACTATTATACTTTCTTATTCTTAGGGAAATGTAAAATGAAAATCGAAACAAAACAGAAAATACGACGAAAATGTCAATAGTATACCTTAGTAAAAGTCATATGAATCTTATTCAAATGATACTTACTATATGTATCCCTAAATATATCAGTTTATACTTTATATATATATATATGTTATAGTTTAAACATTGGAAAAATAAAAGTTTTAAGACAAAATATTAATAAATATTAGGTAGTTGCACGAAAAGAAAAAAACGGTCCTATAGGATACCATTATTATGAATAAATGGGTAATGTATATAAAGTAAACGATGAAGTAGACAAGTAATAAACAGAGTAAAAAGTTATAAGCAAAGATGGTTATGCCTAGCAATAGAATTTCAAAACGTACGTTTCGTTCTCTTCGTGACTAGTCAGCTGAATGTACTTGCATCCAAATAAACAATACAAAATGATTAAAAAATTGTCTCTTTCTTCGTAGTTTTCATCAAGTTCGATAATGTGTAATTGATTTTAGTCAAAAATGAAGAAAAATAATTAAAATAAATCATTTTGTTTCTTCGGATAACTAATAAGCGTATGATTTCAATAAATTTTCTAATGACTGAATGAATAAACTGTTTGATCGACCAGATCATCCAACTTGAAGAACAAAACCCTACCAAAATCATCTACCTGAGCTACAAATTTTCTCCACCATCTCAATAAATACTTTCCTTATATGATTCGCATTAGATAATGAAATAAAACCAATGTATAAATATATTTACATGTATCAGAGGAATAAATTTGTTTCGAGGATGGAAGAATTAGTCTCTAATTTACTTTTAATAAAAACACTATGAAACTTGAGCAATATTTGATCGGTCAACCATAATCTGAATAATTTTTTTTCTAGTTTTATGAGAACAGAATTAAAGAATGCAAATTTATTGTTATCGGTCGATAACCAACCATACTTCATCTTTTTTTCGACTTAAATTGAAGAAAAATTAGACAACTGTCAGCTAGCCAACAAATAACCATTTACTGACCTCTTCTATATCCAATATGTAAATGAATATAAATAAATAGTTTGATTGAAATTATGACTAAACATTCCAAAAGCAAATTCTTCCCCGAATTGCTCCTTGGATTGTTTGAGTCTCCAAATCACTTTTTTCCTATAAATATCTTTATTTACGTATGGTAGGGTTAGGGCATGGCTTTTAATGGATTACAAAGTCAAGCTTCAACGAATTATAGAACAAACATTATAGATATCAGGAAATATCCCTCCTTATCTGACTTTTGGAGAAGTCAGAAGCAGTTATATTGAATTTTACGCGCTCAACATACACGTGATGAAAAAATGCCACTGAGACTGAGCTAAAAGCTAAAAGATTCCATCACATTATTGAGAAATTTGTGTAGTCAACTCTTTACTATAATCAACCATTCGTTACTGAAAACAGCCATTATTATTGTCAAATAAATAGACATTGGAAGCTATAGAATACGAAATAATTTTGTCCTAGCTTATAATTTTACAGAAACATATGGAATTGAAAAAATAGCCTATCTCTTAGGGAGATGATTAATGTAATTTATTGAATTATGATTAAGTGGCTCATTAGATTGGCTCTTTTTACTAGAAAATGGTTCATTAAGTTTCAAAAAAAATTTCTGATTAGTTTTAACAATGTTTAATTAAAAATTAAATTAATATTCATTTTTAAACATAAAAACGAATATCTTTATTCGTTTAGATATTTACTGCTCATGTTGTAGTGAATAAGAACACGAGAGGGGGCAATCGAATGTATTTTAGCACAAGATTACAGAATATCTCATAATTATAGTGAACAGTTAATTTGCAAAATAGCAATCAATTGTCTCAATTTGACTGTTTCTTCAGCAAATATCCGTCCATAGTCTCCATTTATTTAAACAGGTTTTACAATTTCTGATGAATTCATTCTATAAAATAAGTTTCTAACAATCGACTTTTATTTTGTTATAAGTGGACTTACAAATTAATATCCGCTAAAGTGATGGTTGGGTTCAAAGATTTATAATTAGAAATTTACAATGTTTTAGAAGCAAAGAAAATAACTGACGACTTCAGCTTCGGTTACAACATGACTGGTTTACGATGATTATTTGTTTTTACTATAATACTAATCCACAGTAAGCTATTGAAATCAATAACATCTTGAATAAAATAACTGCAAAAAATGATTTCAATTAAACAAATCGAAATAGGCGACTATACTTACCAAACGGTATATAACGGCAGTATTAGGCGGAATCAATAGTAATATGAAGATTTGGTTGGTAAGTAAATTTTCTTACTAATTAGATATTTTTAAAATGGTAATTATTATACAGTCTACGGTATATAATAAGCCGATTTCACTGATTTATAATAATTCTATAAAACGATATCTATTCTTAATGGAATTCGTCTTGGAATTACACGAATTTCTATAAACTATCCTAGTATGTCATCAATGTATGCAAGTAAGTGGTGAATTTCCCGATTTTTTAGTTGGGATTAGTTAGTTATTTGGTCAGTCGTTAACGATAGATAGATGCTGTAGTAATTAGTTCAAATACAACCTTTAATTCTTTTTTTTTGAGCCCTATTCTTAGCTTAAATTTTTGTCGCTTGTTTGAACACTCTTATTGATGTTTAGGACTGAAATTGACCCGTCCCTTTTAACACATATATATTCTGAGCGGACTGCCTTGATGTTTTCATCAAGTCACAAGCATCATGGTCAGAGATTGATGGCGGCTAGCATTTAAACCTAGGGAGCACGTTTCGCGCTATTTGGGGCTCGTCAATTGGATGTGCCTACATTTGCCTAACTGTACTGGATTCGTGCTTAGGAGTAAACATAAAATTCGGGGTGTAGACACACCGAGTTGACAAGTCCAAAATAGGACGAAATGTGCGTTCTCGATTCTACTGCTAACCACCGTCCGTCTCCAGTTTTCAATATTTAGTCTGTTTAATTATCACTGCTGTCACATTATTCCGATTCATCCATTATTCATATTGTTAATAACATCTTTTTCTGATTAAGCTAATACACATATATGCCAGGCTTTAAGTTGATCATGACCAACTAATTGGATAGAAGTTACTGCTATCCTACGATCGATTGATACTGAAAATATGACAACTGTATTCCGATCTATTGATTTACTAACTATGTGAATTTTTGAAGTTTATAGAGACGGTGGGTTATAGTCACTACAAACGTTTGGACCAATCCTGAAATATGCAGTCATATATATATATATATATATATATATATATATATGTCAACAGAATTAGGAGAGGAAGCATCATTTGTCAACTCCCTTATTTAAAAAAAAAACATTTCCAAATGAAGATTTTAAAAAATTTATTATTTTAGTTAACATGAAAACAAAACAAGATGGAAGATTTTGATTTGAACCAAAACTATACTGACATATAAATAAATAATATTTAACAGTGACTCATCATAAATTCAATTGTAATGCAAATAATATCTTTCAAGATATCTAAATTTAAATGAACTGTTTAATTACCTTGGCAAAAAAATAGAACTTCATCATGAATTTATGTATTCAGTGAAAATCATTGAAACGGTGAGACTATAATTTATGGACGAACTCTGAACGACGCTAAGGTGACCTTGAGAGTGTCCATCTAATAATCAGGATCGAATGAGGGTTATAAAACAATATGAGGAATTACAATTATGATTTACAGTTGATGGTTAAGATTAGGAATTAGATATAGGATTTTCATCACGAACTGACATCAGCTATAATGCCAAAACTCTATTTAGTCAAATGGATGAGTGAATTTCATGCTAAAATCCGTAACCTGTTATCTTTTGCCTGATTGGTTCAACCAAAAATTATAGTCTCGCATTGAAACTATAGCGTAATCGTTTGTGATTTTAAAAATATCAGAAAATCCGAAATTTAATATCTCTTTGAAAAATATGTAATGTTCACACTGTCTTTTCAATGTGAGCATTACAATCAAGATGACATCTAAGCAAAAATAATTGTTTTTTAACTTATAAGAGTTTGAATCTTCCCATTGTTCATATTAGATACCATTATATGAACTCAGTTTCTCAAGAGGTAACGCGTTAGGTATTCAAAGTGGAATGTACTAAGATTCAGTTTCAGTGAGAACATTAACACTAAGATTGAGGTATATTCAGCTGACAATCCCCAGATACGATGAAATTTACATCAAGGATTCTACTTTACTGATTATTTACCTAATATTATTTGATCATTTAAAAAGGTGTTTGATTAAAGCCTAATATCCAAAAAATGTCTGAATCGTTTCCTACTTTACGCGAAAGATTATTTTTAGGCTTAACATAGTCATATTTTAAATTACTGTCTAATTATTTTTAACATCAAAAATGTGTAATTCATGAATGCGCGTTTCTAACATGTGTTATCATTAAGTAAATAACTTTGAATTTATTCATGATGTGGGGGGATAGGTTAATGAAATGATAAGTTTCTACTGATATCTGATAGTCACTCTTGTTCAACATTCTAAATAATTGAATGAAATTTTTGAAATTGTATTAGCTTATTTATCATGTCTACGAATCCCAGTGTATATTCCCTTACTTTTGTAAGAACATCGCAATGCGTAGTCATGCTGAAGTCAGCAAAATGCACAAAAGTAACAACATAGCGATTAATGTATTCTTTTTTTCTTATTCACACTCTGAAATGCATTAGAATGCACAAATGTCATGTGAAATGCAAATACTTTATATCGTGTCCAATACATGTATTTGGAGATATCATAAGGGGATGATTAAAATGTCCTTTCTGGATAATATTAAGAAATCACTTGTAAATTCTTCAGGGTGATCCATTGTGCTAACTTTAGGTTGATAAGGAAGTTACAATGTAAAATTCATGCTTACTTAGCCCATTCATTAGTTAACAAACATAATAATCTATTGACTTCAAGAGACAATTAATTTTTATGCTAAATGGCTAACATAATGTAATGCATACATAATTAATTATTTTTTAGCCATTTTCTATTTTAACCAGACAAAAACATGAAAAGTATCATTTCTTGTATATTGTGTAATCTCAAAATTGCCTCAATAACTGTAAGCAATACCAATTTTGCTCAGAATTTAAAATTAGGTTATTTTTAGACCTAACCGTATCTTCAAGATTTTGCCATGTTATTAATCTCCACTGGGAATTGAAAACTAACAGATAATATACTACAGCTGCTCAGTGTAGTTGGTTAGTTTTAGAAGAAATATTCTTACTAGTTATATATTGTGGGATTAGGCGGCTACTAAGTAGAGATTCAATGGTATACTAACTGTATTTTAAATTAACTGATTCGAAATGAGAGTTCGGTAGAATCCAATCACCAATAATAATTGATGATGATTATGATTACAACACAATAGTTGGTTAGCAAGAATATCTCACTAATATGCCTACGGAATTTTTTATAGCGTGACGAATACTGTAAAATTTTGAACTTTTGGAACCGTTTTTCGTAATATGATTATTTATATTTTTGAAGTAAAATTACTATGCAACTGAACTACCATGTTTATACTTTCCATTCATCATAAGCTTTGGTTTGATCCATTATTTAGTATTGTTATACTTATCATCTTTAATCAACTGACAATTAATTATCTACATGCTGCACCATTCACTGCTATTCTTGGCCTGTTCATGCATAATCGCGACTTTTTGTTTTACAGTGCTATCTTTGTAACCGAACCCATGTACTTGAAGCTAGTTAATGACTTTTTGGACTCAGGGCAAAGGATAGAGTAAGGTTTGAGCATAGTAAGCCGAAAAAAGTTTCACTTGCGTCAGCTCAGAGTTAACGGTGGTAGCCAGGCGTAAAATTGGTTAACTCTACAACATCAGGCTACCGAAAAGATGGTAAACGCGAAATAGAAAAAAATATTATCAGAATTCGGATTGACAACTTTAACGCTTCATATCATTTAGCGTCTCAAGAGATAACACAATTTACTGATAATGCAATATTTTGCTTATCCGATTAAAGTATTCATTTATCAGGCGGTGGAGATATAACAGATACTCCATGAATTATTTTAATTTATTATATGTTGCACCTGACGTAAAGTATGGATAAAGAAAAAGGGAGAACTGGTCATTTTCAAAATATGTTATACTGTTTCCTCATGATGCGAAATCGCAATGCACATTATGTAACTTTGGAAAACTCATAACTAATATACTAAACGAAAGATCAGCTTATGAAGGATAAATAAAAGTACCTCATAGAAATATGGGTTATTACGCACGAAAAATATGTGGCATACAAACATATAGATTTTGAGGTGTTTTAAGCACTTGAATTGTAGCTAAGAGAGCTTGTCAGTGAATAAGACCGATATGAAGTTGACTTTACATTAAACCAGACATGATATATGGTGTAGGAATTTCACAGTTAGTATTATGGAACTTTTCCGAAATCACAACCATAAATTTACGATAACCTCAGCAATAAAACCCAAAACACTTTTTAAGAGGACCGAATTTTAAGTACAATCATATTAAAGTTTCAAAACAGCACTTCCTTATGAATATCAACAAATATAAACTGAACAGTAAACCATTTTCATGCTTGTTGTAGTAGTCAACGAGATCACATTTCAAAACATATAAAATATAAATATTTGGAAGTCAGAAACCATGCACCTCATTTCTACTTATAATTAACATTATAAAGACGAAAACAACTGAAATGAATAGCATTGTATTTTAAAACTTTAACCGACAGAGAAACTATACATACAACATGGTTTGGAATACATAGAAATAATTATATATCATTGATATATTTAGGAGTATTTAACATTATGACCAGATATTCTAATAACTATTGAAAATTCCTTCAGTTTAATGAGAGAATTTAATAGTACTCTTATGTATTGAATATCAAATTGTAGTGAACACATAGATACATAGCTTTAGTTCATCATTTGTTTATTGGTTATTAATGTAGCGTAACGATTCCTGTATTCATTTAATCATAGTGTATAATTATTTATCCCTAAATGTTAAAAGTAGGATAGAAATTCTTTGAAGAATATAAAGTGACAGATAATAATTCCATGCGTAATATACATTATCGTAAATCAATTGCATGGTTTGAAGTGGTATACAAACATTTAGGGATATATATACAGATAGATGTACAAATAGTTGGTCGTAGAGTATCTAGCAATCGATGAATGATGTGAAAGTTTGTTTTCAAGAATTCAACATGTTCATTTTTTTTCAATCCTCTATGCTATTGATTGTATTTCTGATGTAAGTGTCATGAAAAACGTAGATAAATCGAAAAAAAAGGTAGACGTATCGAAAGAGAAAAAAAAAAGTTATTTTCACGTCTAATGTAATTTTGCCAGCGTAGAAAAAAAAGTGTGGAATCTGGTGTTTTGATTAGCTAAAACCTTTTTCACCGGAAAAATTTTCAAGTTAGTAAAATAAATTAAATTATTAATAAGCAAAGATGGATAGTGGATAGCAGTGGAATCCAGGATGCGCGTTTCGTCCTATTTGGGACTCGTGAGCTGGATATACCTGCATCTCAGAGTTGATTTCCTTCAGTGGCCGAGTGGATAACGTGATGGCGTTTGAAGCGAAAGGCATTGAATTCGAGTCCAGAGTGAACATCAACTGTGAGATACAGGTACATCCAGCTCACGAGTCCCAAATAGGACGAAACGCGCGTTCTGGATTCCACTGCTAGCCACTATCCATCTTTGCTTACCATGCTTGTGAATTTAGGCTATATCGAGGCAATATGCACAGTATGCACATGTGCCAATTAGAGACTGACCAGTTGTAGTCCTAAAAACATCAATGGGAAGATCCAAACAAACAATACCAAGTGAATTTAAATGATTAATATTTGTAAAAAGTTTTCTCTATGCAAAGATATTAGCTACAGTTTGTAGATAAGTGCTGTTAAAGAGTCTTTCATCGAAGTTAAAGCAGGTACTTAGTGCTTGTTGATTATCAGAGGTTATAAGCCCATTCCTTTCTTTCTTTGAACACGTAAACATTGGTACAAAAGGAAATCAAATACATATGTATTACACAGTAACAGTAAGGTTGTAAAGGAATAGAGATTAGAGGGTGAGTATAGTAAAAGAAGAGGAACAATAGACAGAAATTAATGTATGAAAGTGACATGATAGTAGTATTAGTGGGAGGAACAGTTCAGTTAGAAAAAATACAACCAGAAAGGATTCTTTTAGTGAAAAAAGTTACGTTCACTTTTGTGTAGAAAGTGAAAGAAAGCCACAGCAGGATCACCACTGGCTTCTATTCTGAGCCATATCTGATAACATCTCAAGCCACTGTGTTGTGTCATTTGTAGGACCCCAACCAGGTAGCCGTGAAGGACGAGCAGAAGCCAGTCTTGTACGGCTTTCTTTCATACCACGATACCATATTGTGCACTGACCACCTCTCTGCTTTTTTCACCTGGTCCTAGCGTTAGTAACTAATGAACGTGGTGGAATTCACTGGGACAACATTCGTAAGACGTCTAAACCACCAAAGTAGGTGTTTCAGTTGGTGTAACCAACTGAATTATTTAAACTGTGCACGAACACATGATGCTGAACATAAGCCCAACATCAGCTTGTGATGACATTTGTTTTCAGATTGAATTAATCTCTATCCTAAGCTCTCGGGCACTATGGATATTTAAATGTAATGTGTTTAAGCATATATAATATGTCAATCTGTATAGAAACTGTAATTCTAAGTATATTTGGATCGTCACTGGATTTATATGAGAGGAGAAAGTATTAAAAATGGGGCTACATTTTTAAACAATGTCTGCATTTCACCAGCACTTCAAGCAGATGTATAATCAATCATCAAACTTTGTTTGATACCTTGACTGGAGCATCTAACCGAATGCAGAATTCTTTTCGCGAATAGAGATCTTCCAACCGCATTAAGTAATTTAAATAGCTTGTGTATATTAATTTACAAATCATCTACTATCAACTTGAGCTTAATTGCACAACATGATTTGTACTATGGTAGTCTAGCTCTTTTGAATTACAATTTTCACAAGCTTTTTAGTATTCCTTGCTTCCCAATTCTAATAAACAAATAATCATAAAAAATGTAGTAAGATTATCTATTCGAGAAAGAATTTCAACAATGGCAAGAAAAACAAAAATGTTTAAATAAAAATTCTAGACATATGTTTCTGCTATTTTGATATGTTGTCAGATATTATCTGACACTTTCGGTTACTAATGTCTTTTTACCTAGTACATATGTTATCAGTCCAGATAACTGAAACATTTTCAAATTTTCAGGATGGGGATTTGTGGAGATAAAAGTAATTTTAGTAATTGAATACATGAATCAATCTAGGCTAGACCACCACTTGAAACCTGGATAAACTGAACAATCGTTTCATTCTAATATGGGACTCCTCAGCAGTGTGCATCCGCGATCGCACACATAGGACCCGAACTAAAGACCTTCGGTCTCACGCGCGAACTCTTAACCTAAAAACTAGTGAGCCGTCATCCAGGGTGTTTATGTCTAACTTCAATTGATCCATGATCTTGTGCAACCCCTCATCTATTATCTGAAGTAGACGAGACGGCCGTCCAGTGTTTCCGTGTTTTTAATGGTAGTCTAGCTTAGATCGTATCATGAATCCAACTATTAAAACTTTCAACTTTGACAATTGACTATAAATATGTTTTATCGACGTCGTGTCCCATTGATTTTTTTAAAATTTTCTATTCAAGATAAAGCAAGACTTTACGTTAACTTCCCTTCATCAATTTACGAAGAATGAGGATTTTTCAAGCAGAAAGAATTTATTTAAAATGATTCACTTTTCAGATTTTTATCGTCATATAGTGAAGCGACAACTGTGTATCTGAGAGCCAGGTTGCATCACTGTTTGTTACACCGAAAGTGTAGCTCAAATACAAATATAGAAACAGATTTCATAATTAAACAGTCCCAAGTAAAGAAAAAATTGAAATCACCATGAGCATTAATGTCAGGAAAAATAACTTCAAATTGAATAAAGATGAGTAGTGAGTGAAGATAATTTGGTATAAAAGTTACAAATTTAACTTGAAGAATATTCTCACTGATAAGTTATCATCCACTGGTGTATCATAACTATTTCTGTAATCCAAGTAATCTGTTTTTATACAAGGAAATGTCTGAAGATATGCATTTATTATACAGTAATTTTTGTTTATTCCCAATCTAAGTTGACTTATGACGTAAATAAGGCTTATAAAGGAACGTATTGCAAATGTATGTCGCCGTAGATTTATTGCTTATAAGACCTTTTTAATAACTTCATAATGTTTTCTTCTTTAAATATGACGCCTATTTTGGAGTCCATAAATTATGTAACATTGACTATGAAACCTAGAGTTTTCAATAATTCATCTGATATTTCACAGTTTGGGAATATCTTTTTGGCTTTAAGTTCAACTACAAATTAGGAAGATTCTGTAATAATAAATGATAAATACGTAAGTGAATTATTAGTTTTTATAGGACAGTATTCTTTAAAAGTAAGACGATATAAAGAATGAATTCATTCACGAACTTCGATGAAACAGTTTATCAATCAAAATAAGACAAAAATATTTGGATCTATGCGTTTCTTCTTGATTAAAAAAAATGTGAGAATACAAACAACCTGATAAATAAATTACCTGGTAATAGATCAAATGTATAGTTTTTGATGGGAAATTATATTAATAACAGAATGAGATATTTGAGAAAGTTAATTTTTCAAACTCTAATATTGATAATACTGATATGGCTATTATGTTGAAAATTACCCACTAACTTTACATAGATAATTAAATGCAAGATAAATTTACATACTCCTGACAGATGAAATTTGTAAATACTGGATCTTAGCTATGGTAGTTAGAAATTAATAAAAGTTACTTTGAGTGGTCAAAGAAAGGAGTAAACTGAGGTTCTGAAACAATTTATGCAGTAAGATGTTTGCAACTATCGAAGAGCTCCTAAGATATTCGTCATATGACATTCCTAGGATGACCTTATAGAGAATATGATCAGAATGGAAAAGTCCATGGTTTAGAAGGATAACATTTTGTATTACATTCCCTAAACTGAACCATTTGATAAATTAAACAGACTTTCACACAAAATCGGCATGATTTCCCTTAGGTTGATAGTGGATGTAATTTTTTTCAAAAAAAGTTAATTTATCAATAATTCTGTTTTTGTATTCACTCCAAAGAAGCTTTATAATATAATCTTCTAAACAACTTATGGGACCAAATAGTATAACATTTAATAGGTCTGAATTCGGATGAAAACTTGAGACAAAACATAACTTAAGTTAGTGAGTTATAAATTATCAATATATTGACTTTACAGGTGAAATGAAAGACCTAGTCATTATCCACATTTCAACCAATCAATCCTAACAAGCTGTTATGTACTGATAATTCACCTTCTCACTTTCTATTTTAAATTTTCACAATTCATTTAAACAAAACCACAAATAATAAAATCACTAAAGAAACCTTTTATTTAGAATAAAAAGTTTCCTGTTGGATACATTTATAATTTAAATATCAGAAAAGGTTTTTGTGGATATTATATTAATTATAATAGTTGAGATCATGAGTCGATTGAAGCTAGACCACCATAGAAAACCTGGAAGCGATGGATGGTCGTTTCGTCCTATTCCGAGACACCTCAGCAGTACGCACCCACGATCTCACCTTGCAGGACTCATCAGTTTCGCGCGAGAACATTTAACCTCTAGATCACTGAACCGGAATCCAATGGTGTCAATGTCTATCTTCAACTAATGCACGAAATTATGTGACACATCTACCATTGTCTTCAGTGAATTACTATCTCACAACAGACCCAAATGAACTTCGCTGGTCACTGCTTCTCGCTAATTTAATGTTCAACTTACCAAAAACCTTAAACAATAGCTAGATCTACAGAATTAAATGATAGTGGTAAAGAATCAATGATACTGTTAGTTTTGTTAATTTTCCTGATAATTAAAATTTTAACTAAAATGAAATCAATAAATGTTAATCATTCTTATTTCATTTAAATTTTTCTAGGCAACGGTTAGCGGTATTTTCTTCTTTAAAGTAAGATTCTTAACAAATCGTTTAATAACAAAATTAAGAAAAAGTGGACAAAAAAAGATAGGTGAGCGACATTAATATTTTTTTCAAAAGGTATAGAACTCAGTTTGTAAGTTATATTTCCTTGTTAACTTACTAGAAGATTTTTTTGGTTTATTATTACTTCACAGTTAAGTGTTGAATATAGTTTATGAGAAAAATGAGACAATATTTTGCAACTAGTGAAAAATATCTTCTACAATGACCTGTTTACAAACTTCTTGGACATGAATGTTGGTAGTGAATACTATCCGGTTGAAAACTTAAGTAAGATTCGAAAGTCGTCATATAGATAATTAGTTTAATAACGATTCCGGCTGGCTGTGTTAACTCAATCGTTTGTTAGTTTCCGTCTGAACTATGCTATAAGTTTTATACTTAAGTCAATGAAACGGATTTTACTAATTAAGAATAGTTTTCACGGGTGTACAAAGTGTAGATATTTTGTTTCGAAATAGTCTTTACTAGAGGGATAGTGTTTAGCAGTTTGAAATTCTTAAGAATTATTTAATGAAATGCTGTTTTTTTCAGTTATTGGTTGCTCATGTACTCACCGGATCAATCACATTACACCATAAATCTGAAAATTAACTCGATCAAGGAAAATGCTAAACACTTTCTGACCACTCGTATAAATTTAAATACGTTCTTTTCTGAACCTAACGCTATAATAAAATACTAAGTGGCTATTGAATTTAGGCTTTAATTCGTCTTTTATCATAAGTACAGCTGCAAAAACATTCACTTCTCACCGTAAAAGTATATCGAATACAGAATGATAACTGAAGAAAAAATCGAAAAACAATGTTATCAAATGCAAATGCATTGTAGGTTGTGAAGCAAAGTTTACCACACTGTAGTTTAAAGCTAGGACAGAAGATCTGTTTAATTTTCATTGACTTTTTGATTGGTGTTAGTTGGAGGTGAGATTTTACATTGGAATGATTGACCATCAGAAACTCACTACTTTAAGGAAATGATCTTAGTTCTTTTTTTAATTTCGGTCAAAATAGATCAGTGGGTTACTAACATGAAAGCCTTAAAATTAAAACCTGTGGAATGATAAATCCCAATGAAGATTATTTGATATATTCTGAACAATTTACAATGGGATATTTATTTATTATTAAATAGGGTTTTGGGAGAATTTCAAGTAAATAATTTTTTTTAGGAAAATACAGGTAATCTGAAAGACAGAAACGTGCTTATTATTGAAAGTTATTCAGCTAGATAACAATAACATAAGTTTTATACACTCAGCTGGATACATTTATCAATATATATATATATATATATATACTACAATAATTATTGTATTCCTTCTGAACAGCATGATCTGAAATTGTTATGACACTTGAAAAAGGAAAAATAATCATAACAATAATATTATCTTTCTATAGATATCACAAGATATTTTGTAAACAATCGATTTGTAATATCCGTTTACCCGCTACAAAAGATTAAGTCGAACAAGTATGAAATTTATTATAAAATAGTTGATGTAAATCATACACGTGTTAATGTTTATTCGGAAGATAAGTCTACATATTGCAAAATTAATCATTCTAATAAACTAATCACGTTAAAAAAAGAGATATTATCAAGATAGGGATTCGTGAAGATAGTAGTAACTTTAATAGATGAATTCATGAACCGACCACCATTAAAAACATGGAAACACTGGACGGCCGTTTAATTCCACTGTGATACTCCTCAGAAGTGCACATCCACGATCTCACACACGGGACTTGAACCAGGGATCTTCGGTCTCATGTGCGAACTCTTAATCTCTAGTCTACTGAGCTGGCATCCAGCAGTGTTAATTCCCAACTTCAATCGATCCATGATCTTGAGCAGACCTTTGTCGACTGTCTGAAGTGGATAACTGTCTCATACCCGACAGGGATTGGACTGCATTGATCACGGCTTTTCACTAGAAATCCAGGAAATCTATTTTGGAGCTAGTCACTGGGACGGAACGGCCGTTCAGTGCTCCCAGGTTCTCAGTGGTAGTCTAGCTTAGGTAGACTCATGAATTCAACTATTAAAAATGAGATACACAAAACTGTTAGAGAAATGGTTTACAGATCCTGGCAACTTAAGAAGTGCTGCCACACACAACTATACGGATCTTGAATACTTATAAATCAGATTCCTGATAATTTACGTTCAAAAATAAATCCATACTTGATCAGATGAACTATTTTGTGCCATAATTTTAACTTTGTAAAACAAAATATATATAAATGCTTTGTCAAATCATACGCTTTTACTTAGAAATTTATGAGCCACCATCCATTTTGAACATATTGAACGTGATTAATATTATAGTCGCTGTAGTCTCATGGATGAACAGTTGACAGTAGATTTAAAGCTAGACAACTTCCTTAAATATTTTAGATCACGTGGTTTGAAAACCAAATGTATTTATGAACTTTATTTGCTAATAAGCTTTTTAACTTGTAAATTTATACCTAACCTCGTATCACTAAGTTGAAGCATCACTTTCTCATAAAATATATTGCGGATTAGAAGGTAGCATGCCATATTTGTGAAAAATATATTTGAAGTAATTTCAGTGATTGAAGTGTAAGTAATTCCAATGTTTCGTTCAGCAAACTTGTTTGGATTTCTTCAGGCTAGTAATCGAAATTATATACGAGTATATAACACTTAATAATCTAATCGAATCTACACTAATACCTATCTAACTATAAGCTATGTCTCTAAAATTGATTAGTTTATTGTTCTTGACTAGATGGTTGAAAAACTATTGATTCATCCTTCAGATCATGATCAATAGTTTTTCTACCATTTTTTTTAAATGTCGTTTCAGAAACAAGAGCGATATAAGGGTAAATGCAAAGGAGATCAAAACAATATGTAGCTGCGATGATAAAGAGAAAGGATAAACGTTGAGAATGTAGTTTGAAAAGACAAAATGGAAAAGTATATATAATCACTTGTGGAGATTTTAGTAATTTTTTATAATTGAAGTCATGAGTCAATTAAAGCTAGACAACCATGGAAAACCTGGAAGCACTGGACGGCCGTTTCATCCTATTGTGGGACTCCCCAGCAGTGCTCATCTACGATCCCACCTCGCGTGATTCGAACCCAGGACCTATCGGTATCGCGCGCGAACGCTTAACCTTTAGCTTCAATTGACTCATGATTTCAATTATAAAAATTGTATAAATAATCTTTGTACGTACTCTATTAAAAGTTTTTTCCAAACATTTAGCATCATTATTCTGATCATAAAAAATAAATATATCATAAATACACATATGGTAAAAAGCCAATGGGGCTAATTTGAAATTTTAATTTGTCATAGTTTCCAGATAAATTATTCAACAAGAATACCTATATAAATAAATCACTTGACTTTACTTCACTGTTCCATTACTATACATCAGTTTTTAAAAGTACCTCAATAATCAGGGTCCAAGAGATAGTGAATTCTTGTAATCATATATAATGTAATTTTTTAAAATATATAATAATAAATCCATACCACTTCAAAACAAAGAATAGGTGAAAATATTGAGCAAATAACTAACACTTTATCGTAAACATACTATCATGAATGTTCTAGATGCGTTCAATAAAAAAAACAGTCGTATTTAGAAATAAACGTATACCTATCTTAGACTATTCAATGTTTATACAATTGACAGTCTAAAAGCAAAATGTTCATTTTGTAATGAAACATAGTAAAGGTTATCTGAAGTATTTTCAATATTCATTAAATGTGGCGTCTCCTGCACTTTTTCTTGTTCATTTTATGAATAAATGTTGAGTTACACATTTTAATGTCTATTCATGATTTTATTAAAAACCCTAACATTTAATATATATATTCGTGATTTTGGTCCTCCACTAAATTTGTTCATAGTAGGCAATTGTGGATAACTTCAGCTTCTTGAAATAAAAAAATTACACTCTAATATACGTCACTAACTCACTCAACGATGGGAAAAGCTGGCGTAAGTCCTGGACACGATGAACTTGTTGAAAACTTAAGGCACTGCATATAACTTTGGCTCAATTACATATGTGTGAAGCTAGAACACGCAACACCAATGTCATAAATTAAGGAAAATCAACTTCAAATATGATAGGCATGTTCCGTCAATATATTAAAGCCACTGACTTTTAATAGTCGATTAAAGAAAAAAACTCATTTTTTTTTAAATAATTAACATCGATATGCAAAAACAGAAACATGAATGTGATACAGTAACCGGTAGAAAATATCGTATTGCATTTTTTAAAACGAGAAACTCACCTTGAGAATCGTGTAGGTTGAAAGACACATGATTGGATGATTTAGCTGATATCTGCTTGTGAACTGGTAGTTGAGGTTTGCTATTACTTCCATTTAACAGACGTGTTGATGAACAATTAGAAGCAGGAGGTTTTGTAGCATATGATAACAAATTGTTTGAATTTAAGTTATTACTATTATCATTTACTGAAGATGATGAGAGCGGATAATTTGCTTTTTGTGAAGCATGTAAACTATGATTAGGTGACGATGGACTGAGTGAATTTCCCGGCCAATATGCTGTTGATGATGAATGTGAATGCAACTGAGATGTGGTTATTGTTGATGTTGGGAGACTGGGACTTGGTGGTTGATTAAGGAAAATTTGATTAACATGAGCATGTGTAGAAGATCTGTCTGGAGTTTTAGGAGGGTTGAAATTCCCAGTGTTGGGATTTGTCGCTTTTTCCAAACCCTATTATAATTAATGAATATGAAATTCAATATAGATTCTGAATAACAAAGACAGATGATTGATAAAAAATGCCAAAAATATTGTTGCCCGTATCTTAGAAAATTATCTGCTAGACAAGCATGGGTAATATTCGCTAAATAAAAATCATTAGAGTATGAAACTATATCCCCATCGAGATGTTAAACAGTCTAACGTAAAGATTATAGTAGCTAAAGTCAACTGTACAACTTTTTTAGTTGAGTGAGTTTAATAATAAAAAAATATTATATCTATGGCTTAATTGTATTGAAATGGGTGTTTCCAATTTCATGGAAAACCCTCTCCTCTTTCACTCTTTCTCACTCAGTCAAACGTATACATAGAGACAAAATAGTTTTATATAGGTAATACAGTGAAATTTGAGAATCTCAGTAATTGTCATTGATTGTGAGAATAAGTATGGATTATCCTGACTAATGAAAAGAAAACCGATTCTCTGAATGATTACTCTATTAAGATTACTAATGTTTACAACAAAAGTAATAAAAACAAAGTAACTTAGCATCCAACATACACAATCATTTACTTAACTATGAGTATGCACATCTATCATATGACAATGAGAGAGCTAAGTTCGAACTAGTGCTACATCAATTAAAGGTTTATTATTTCAGCGAACTAATCATGTCTGTAATTAGATTATGATACATTGTGGAGGGATATAACAAACCAGTAAATTACATCAAACCTATTACTCGAAAATACAGAATCCTTTAGCATTGGACAAGGTATTAATCATATTAGCAGATATCAACTAAATGATATTAAACTGACAGCCAAGAGATACGCAGTGATTTTTAAAAAAAAAGATAGAATTCAAATAATAGACACAAAATTATTGTAACATATGAATAAATATTGTGTACATTTGATAAAACGTTGCTATAGTGATAGATTGGCAAAGTTAAACAAAAAGGAACAATTCATAATGATGATGGTTTATAGGTATGCTTTAAATGAGATATTTGTCACGCTGTAATTAATTTTGTGGTGAATTCATTTAATGATTATAGTAGAATATATCTTATTCTTGTATATATTGGTTAACATTTAGTATTGTTTCTTTGATGAACAAAAATTGAACCAGATTTCGCAATCAGTTAAAAATAGAATGCATTAATGATTATTGTAATACAGAAACAAATCGAGGCAAGTAAAGAAAGCTTGACATTACAGAAACAAATCGAGGCAAGTAAAGAAAGCTTGACATTATATATATATATATATATATATATATAATTGACGGGATATTTAGCCGGCTGATATGTCTTTTAGTCAAAATAAAGGTCCGACATTTATATAAAATGGCTGATACAATTGAATTTGACATGAAATATTAATTGTTAGTTTATACAAGCAAGAAACGCGGTTACATAAACTTATGATCACTTTTTATTCTAGTATATGTTTGACATTTCCATAACACAAGTATTTTTAGAATAATAGATTTATATACACTAAATAAATGTTCTTTAATTATGTTTAACAAAATTTAAAATAGTTTATCATACTATTTGTGATAAACACCCAAATAGTCTGCTGCCCTCAAATGCTCTGGCACGGCCGAGAGTGGGGAGAGTCCGCTCTCCCTCTCCAAATGCTCTCACATGGCCACGCGTATAAAGCCTCTGCCACGAAAGTCCTACTCACTGCCTTCTCGAGACATTACTGTTGTTTACGAAATCGAGAGGACGAAAAGCGAATGTCCGGCGCTCTAACCGGGTTGGTGGACACGACGCGTCCACCTAAGAGAATTAGAAAACTCTGATTTCAAATCAATGGTGCGCATGGGCTCCATATAGTATCCTGAGGGATCAAGTGGCGTATGAACCAATCGTTGGTCACTGGCTACCATGAGACTGCATCTCCTCACGGTGCCCCACTGCCTTGTGGATCAGACATTTAGGTCGAAGGCTTCGGGTGTGGCCCCTTAAGAAAACCACCTGCTTCCGTATGGGCATCTAAGCAGTATCATAGCCCTTAAACAATTAAATGAAATGACAATTTCTTGTGTGACGCATATATATCTGATGCCCCCTTGTACCAATATTTATGTGTTCAAATAAATAATAAATAAATGAATATAAGACGGACTATAAACCAAAAGTGTAAGAGTATAATATTGATTAAAACTACTTAATATCAATCACCAATTATTCAATAATACATTGCTTTTAACAATTATTTTCAAAAAAAAATAATTAGCTGCCTTCATTTTATCATCTTATTGGAACAAACGTGTGAGTGCATAGAGATTTTGTATAAACTAAAAATAATGATAACAAAAAAATTTATGTCAGATGAGAGACCACTAAAAAACGAAGAATATTAGATAGGTATTTCTTCTATTTTCTAATTTTTTGGGTTTATAAACTCATAACCATAATAGAAATTACAATGAAAATCATTCAGAACTCAGTTAAAATACACCAAATTTTAGTACCCTACGAGATAAGCAATAACAGTTCGCAGCAGCTATATACGAGTGCATTCGTGCATTTGAATTTATGTAAATGAAATAATCACATCATATTCTAATGATTGTAATCATTGAGTTCAATAACCAGATATGAGTTACCTGAATTTATTGATTTGATTGGTTTATAACTAGTACTATATACATATGAATTGTGATTTAAATAATACAAAATATACAAATTACGTAAATATCGTACTCACTTCTTTGAAACATTTTAATATCGATATAACATGATTATAAATGCATAACAATGCCAATTATTTTATAATAAATGTCATTTAACTAGCTAGTTGACTGGTGAATATATTGAATGATGAAGGTATAATTATTAAACTTAAAAAATATCGAGTTTTGAAGAGACACATTAATGAAAAATTGACAGTTCACATGCTTCAAATTTCTTTTTTTAGAATAGGATATTGTGAGAGAGTACAATCATACTTTCCCTGCGTAAATGACTATTTTACCTATAATAATAATGATAATAATATTATCTCATCTACCAAATGTTTACATATGAGCTGTAGTCTAGGTGTAGGGTTTATGATACTACCTGTTTACCTAGAGTGAAATAAGTAGAACAGGTTTGGAAATGAGATTTATTGGCTGAAAGTCGGACCCTTCAACCACTAATCCATAACTTATACTACATAATATGTTCTTGTATATAACCGTAATGGATGAACCACATTGTATTTTCATTTAGGATAGTTTACTTTCTGTGAAGTTTCAGTCACTAAAAAGTATTTATTGGACTTGGGATATTTCAAAAAGATTTCGATAAATTTGAGACTAATCAACAGAAATAGACAAGGATGCATTCAGTTTTCAGTCATAAGTTTTGTGCTTATAGGCTATTCATACAAACTTAACGACTGTCTAAACTGAAGAAGATATGTACAAGCTCAAGTGAGTTAATGATTATATGTCTAGTGTTTGATCTGCTATCATTCCTTAGTAACGGTTAAATTTTGAAACACGAAGAACAGGGAGCTAAAACAATGACCCAGTGGTTTATTTAAAACAGAAAATCAATGTTATTATTGGTATCGTTTCCAAGGTGCATTCTCAATCTGAATAGCTAACCAAATAAAATAAACTCCTATTAATTCTTGACTATTTCATTATCTGTAGAATATTGGGATCGATAAATAGTTGATTAATGAATTTCAGAAAACGTTTTAATAGTAAATTACGCTAACTAATAATTATTATTGTGAAATCCAGTACATTATCCTATTTTAGTTTGAAAATACTTCGGTGACAACCATGCAAATAATTGTTTATTTCAAAATTACTTCGTAATGCTGCCTGATTGACAAGGGTTACTATGCTTACATCGTTAATACCGATTCGTATGTGTCTCTTTCACTCCTTTTCAGTTTATTTTTTAGTTCATATTGAACTTTTTAAAATTAAATGTATGTACAATGATACAAACGGAGTACGCAAAGGGTGTAGTATACTCTAAGTGTTTACTCTGAAGGTTTTACTTCACTCTCATCAAATATCTTGTTTCGTATATGTGCGTATACGAGTTTATGAATGTCTGCCAATCATTCATTTTGTGCGTCTTTGGTGCAAAAAAAATAACTACTATTGTAGTCTGAATTTATGTCCCACAAAACGTGTTTATAACTTTTCTACAATAATATCCAATCAAGGTATATTATAAACAGATTGGACAATTTTTGAATTTATAAATGGAAACGTTTAAATCAATACAACAATGATGGATTATCTCTAGTTTACCAATCAACACAATTACAAGTTCACGGAAAAACTTTCTGCACTGAATGACACATTCTGATGAATTTAAAAAGAAATTTAATACAATCCTTATTAAGTGAAGTAACTTAGAAAAGATATTTGTGGATCTTCAATGAACTTTACGACACCCAGTGAAGTTAGCTGAAGAACCAATAAATACCAAAGATTAGTGGGGGCCTATTTCGTTTGAATTTGAGATTCTCGAACAACTCGCTGTTACCATGACCCCTAAGGCAATAAAGCCGAAACGTCTAAGTTTCGCGATACCTTAAAATCTGGTACCCATAATCAACTGATCGACATTAATTTAAGTTCAATATAATTGGTGAATTCACTACTCTTATGGGAATATTTCACAGTAATAGATTTTCTCTGGTTGGATTATCAATCCCCCAAGGCAACAGAAAAAATTCAGTTTTATTATTTTCATTCATTAAGTACAATTAGACATCAGTTATTTTTTTGACATCATTAATGCCTTACATAACATTATCTCCAATGGAGTACTCTAGATAAGATGTTACTGATAAATCTGAAGTGGGATTTAATTGTTATCATTTTTTACGTTAGTTGAAATCGTTAATGTATAGCGTATAAAAAATAGCATAAATAAACTTTTAGATGATGTTATAAACAAAAAACAGGCGAAAAACCTGTGAAAACTGATGAATATTGTACACTATTTTGAGAAATCAAATAATATGTCGAGTCTGTAAGCTACAGAAATATTTTGTAGAGTCAGAATTCACTAACATCAACATCAGAATTATTACTAACTAAGAGCTGGAAGGTGGTTATACGTTGCGTGGATATTGCTCATGATTGGTTATTTTTAGTCTACAGGTCAGGAGACAGCGTAATGAATGGCTAACAAACAATGACTAGAAGTCATAAAGACTGTATATCGCATCCCTTTTTAGGTCACCACTGAGACAACCAAAATGTGACTGACATGGGCGTGATTGATTCCGTGCAACATATCTGACTGTGAGGCTTGGTTTAATGGGGTCGTCAGGATGCAACAGTTTCCTCAAGATTACATCTACAACTTGCTGGCAGATATCAAATGGCATGAAACTTAGGTCTCGGGTTTCCTGTCGATTATCTCCAACAACCACCTTACATTGTAGAATTAATTAATTTGGACATATTTATCCTATAAAATGACCGGAAACAGATAATGATTTAGATTAGTGTCCTAAGTTTGGTGGCTTCCAAATGTTGTGGTTTTATTTTACAAACTTCGAAATAATCATCTATGAGTTCGTAAGCCCCTTGAGTTCTAAATAATATAGAACAAAGCTCTTACACCTTAATATGTATTCAGTTATTCTACAGTGAAAATTATCTAACAATATGCGAACACTTAAAAATCAACACTGATAAATTCAATATTTTTGACTTCACGCAATATTCATCCGATCAGTCTTTGTAAACATCTGTGATTCTTAAATGAAAGTCACCTCAGTATGAGCTAATAGGTAAGATTTCTAGTTGATCAACTCTTAGATTATGAGCTCAGTTAGCAGTCAATGAAGCTACATAGCTTATATAAATATTGAATATAAGTTCATTTCGCTAAATATCACTATTAATAAAGCAATAACTTAAATCTTAAACAAATTAGTCTTCAGATATTATGCCAGAACCCTTTTACTTTATGCCTATTGGGCAAGGTCGATGTTAACAGATTTCCAGATACTTAGTTCACCAACTAAGTAATTCAAAAATAACACAATCCAATTCGCTACTGGTGGAGCTGAAAATGAAGTTATATTTCCATAATTTGAGTTATCCGTCTAATTTTAGAACCTCTGAAACTCGTGACTAGTTTATTTATTTATTATTTATTTGAACACATAAATATTGGTACAAGGGGGCATCAGATATATATGCGTCACACAAGAAATTGTCATTTCATTTAATTGTTTAAGGGCTATGATACTGCTTAGATGCCCATACGGAAGCAGGTGGTTTTCTTAAGGGGCCACACCCGAAGCCTTCGACCTAAATGTCTGATCCACAAGGCAGTGGGGCACCGTGAGGAGATGCAGTCTCATGGTAGCCAGTGACCAACGATTGGTTCATACGCCACTTGATCCCTCAGGATACTATATGGAGCCCATGCGCACCATTGATTTGAAATCAGAGTTTTCTAATTCTCTTAGGTGGACGCGTCGTGTCCACCAACCCGGTTAGAGCGCCGGACATTCGCTTTTCGTCCTCTCGATTTCGTAAACAACAGTAATGTCTCGAGAAGGCAGTGAGTAGGACTTTCGTGGCAGAGGCTTTATACGCGTGGCCATGTGACAGCACTTTTAGAGAGAGGGTGGGCCCTCCCTACTCTCGGCTGTGCCAGAGCATTTGGGGGCAATCTAAGCATCTAAGTTTAAGTCCGATGGACTACATTTTTAAATTTTGGACAGATAATGGTGTTTTAATGGCTCATTATCTGACTACAATTGGGTCGTATGATGATCGCTATCGAAATATAAATCTCAGCTACCTTAGTATATAGTCATCAACGTAAATCGCATTAGTGAATGACAGAATTAAACAAGTCAAATATGACAATGGACTTCAAATACGTATATGTGGGTTTGACATTGCACCAGCTCCTACAGTGTACTGAAACTGGTTGTAAGTTACTGCATCACACACTTTACTTATATTAACAAAAACACAAAAGCAGTTCCGAAAAGCTGATCTTAAAGCTGTTCATTAGTAGACACACACTTTTATGCGGAATATTTACTTTAAGGTATATAGATTATGATTAAACCTGACAATTTTCAGTTCCACCACATGTGGCGTAGTTTGATGAGTATAATCAAACTTAAAGCAAATAACTGCTTAGCGTAACTTTCGATTTCAATGATTCCGTAGTTGATAAGAATCCTTGCTTGAAAATCACTCCCAATATTGACTTTATTTATCTAAACAATCTGAAGAATAATGATATGTAATTTTATTTTTCAGAATCGGTACTATCTCATTATAATTTCACATTAAAAAACAAAATTTATTATTATAATTAATACACCAGTTAAGTGGTGGTAAGCTAGTTAACAAACAATGTTTAAAGATTGTAAAATTATCTACCAAATTAATAGGAAGTATCCTTAGTATAAATCTGAACAGGATAATTATAAAGTTCAAAGGTTTATATTCTATTTTAGAAAAACTACCATGAAATTTTTAATTACTGTAATCATCATCGTCAACATGACAATAATATTTAAAGATTTTATTTTATCAGTTAAATTGGTCACTTTAACAATGAATATTGTAAGTACTTGGATGACTGAAATGATTTAACAACTCTAAGTACTTTTCATCATCAACTAATATTGACTGGTAAAGTTTTAATAATAGTTATTTACATTTGAAGAAATGTGGAAGCACTGGATGGCCGTTTCGTCCTACTGTGGGGCTCCTCATCAGTGCCCATCCACGCTTTCGCCTCGCGAGATTCGAACTCAGGACCTACCAGTCTCGCGCCAGAGCACTTAACCGGTCCAGCTGGTCTAGCTTCAATTAACTCACGCTTTCAACTATGAAAATATTAAATTTCCACAGAAACCTCTTCTGATTTGAAGAAATGTTAATATTCAATAAGAAGTAGAAGAGAGAGATCGCTTTAATTTATCTGATAAAATGTCTGGTAAAATTACAATCAGAGGGGGTTTTGTGGAGAATTTAGTATTTTCACAGTTGAAATCATGAGTCAATTGAAGCTAGACCACCATCGAAAACCTGGAAGCACTGGACGGCCGTTTCATCCTATTATGGGACTCCTCAGCAGTGCTCATCCACGATCCCGCACTCGCGAGATTCGAACCCAGGACCTACCAGTCTCGAGCCGAAGCCCTTAACCGATAGACCACTCAGCCGGTATCCAACGGTGTTAATGTCTAACTTCAACCAATCCACGATTTTGAGCGACCGTTCACCAATTGTCTTCAGTGAGTTGATATCTCTACAACAGACTTGTTAAAACTCCACTGGCCACTGCTTCCCACTAAAACTCAAGGAAATATCTCTTGAAGTCAGTCACTAGTGAGCATATGATTATAGATCAGAGGGGGTTTTGTGGAGAATTTAGTATTTTCACAGTTGAAATGTTGCCTCTGACTAGTTAGTGTATGCGGAGAACTTCTGTCAACATTATAGTGCCCTTAAATGAATTAGTAGGGCTTAATGTTTCGAAAGTCGGCTCTACTTCTGGAAGTGCTTTAATACTGCTGTGATATTTTGGTCCATACTAAGAGAAGTCCTACACACTAGTTTCACGTTGACATGATCTGTTCTGTAAAATTTGACGAATGAAAAATAAACGTTTAGAGCTTGAAACTGATTGGTGGATGTGGGAAGTCCACTTTATAATAGTTAGAAATACCAGCTCATAAAGAATGATTTTTGTAATGAATAGAGTATTGTTGGTACCCTCATCGTACTAGTTTTCCTATCATAAATCAATTCAGATCTAAATAACGTCACAATCAATGTAGCTTTTCATCTAACAAAAAATGTTCATCTCTAGAATCCGTAGAAGTCTTGTAAGGTCTTATATTTCTTAGCTCAGCCACATTTACGCTGTAATTAATCTTTTCCATTAATTCGCTATCTTTCGAAACCAGTAGCATCCTTAATGATGTGACAAAAACATTTATTTAGAAACTATCATTAGTATGAACAGAGTTTTTAAAAATGAATGATAGTCATTCGTTTGCCGGAAGTAATTTTACATAAACGGAAAGAATAGATAACCTCAACGAAAAAAGTATAATTAGCTGATAACCATTGACAAGCTCATTTCATACAAGATCAACCTTCCAGATATGCATGAAATCTCTTTCATTATTAATACTTTTCATATACTTAATGACAGTTTTTGACATTGATTGAAAAATTATTCATCAAGTTACATAATGTAGTTACTATTATGGATGATTTTTGTTAAAGGTTTCTCATCTGAATTCTCTTAACATTAATCTAATCAGATTTATGATAAATTTGAAGTGATATATTAGAGTCTAAAAATACTTACCTTAAATCAATATGTTATAAGTTTAAAGCCTATTACATCTATTTTAATTTAAATAACCAGAGATTTTCACTACATGAAGTATACTCATCATTTCGTTTCACATGCTCGACATCACTTAATTTGGCACATGCATAATTCAGTTTACTGGTGTAGAATAATTATAGTTACCTTACAGAAGTATACAAGTTCAATTTGCGTAAGACGGTAATAAGTTCGGAAGACTACGACGTAATCAACCATGAGGGGTGTTAATACTTGTGTAGAAAAAGTGATATCACTGATAATAATTGTAACACTGATAATAATTGTAAAAACAAATGTGTGGTTTCAATAATAATAATAATAATAATAGTAATAATAATAATAAGTGAACTAGCTCATTTCATTCTTACTTCATTTTGTTACATCACTATTATTCTAATTATGGACGTTATCACCTTTCCTGCATTGATGTTAATGTTCTTCGGGGTTGATTGCGTCATAAACTCCTGAACTTATTACTTTCCTAAATAATTATCCTTCACCAGTAAACTGTATTATGCATATTTCGTATAAAATCTTTTTGTAAACCAATTTTTTAAGAGAATTATTGTGGATATGGAGGACATAGAGTACACGAAACGAGATGAATTCCACTCGTGTACCTTCTCTCAAATATCTATTGTTTCTTGCATTGTAAAGTTTTACCAAAGGAACTGATAATAAGATACGCTACCATTTATAAGCCAGTCTCCAACTTTCGTTCTGTAAAATTGTAGCATAGAATGTACTAATTACTCGGAGGTAGATTACCACAAAAGCTGTTCCATTTTGATTGACCAGTTAGTTTGTCAAAGTAGGAAGAGCAAACAGAGATTTAGTTAGAAATCATATGCTGATTGATCCAAAGATAACTTCGTTTATTGCATACATTAATTATTATACCAACTGTACACTCGAGTTGTATTCTACTATCATATTAGTAATATGTAAATTAGTTATAGCAGTTTAATCTTATAATACTATAAATTATAAACGTACATTACGCTCATGATCAATTCGTATCTAGCGCCATCTAGTTCAATTTATACAAATTTGGATATCGATCATTATGAATCAAACAGATAAAACTATGTGTGTTTGTGAATAGTTTTGAACCATTTATGGTGTATAATAAATATTCATCTGTGATCTTTGTCTACCTCACATCTAGTAATATTGATTTTTGTTCAGTTTTTGCACAAACTTTGCTTTGTTTTGGGGTGAAACGTTTACAGAGGATATTCCATATGACTAACATGTATAAAATCCCAGGATAATTTTGTCAACCAAGGAGATTGTCACTGTGGAACAACTGTTTAGTAATTAATGTCTGTCTTTCTTTTAAAACAGTTTTAAGACAAATACTTCATTTTCGATAGGTTGATGAGTTTATTAGGATCCATAGTTCTTTATGGCCAATCAGGTAGCTGCACTTTCGTTTACTCAGATAATATGATTTGAAACTGGGTACAAGAACCTGAGCTTGGTCGAATCAATTACTTTAGCGGAATAATATTTATCATGAATTACTACCACAACTAGAAATTTACGAAAACGTTTCCCAAAGATGGAGATGAGAATTAGACAATTTGAAATAATTCAACGGTCTCAAATGACCATAACAGAAATAATATCCATGTGATTTATCAAACAACAAACTATTCCTTACATAACAGCGTAATCTTTTGTTCTATACAAAAATAATGCATAATTTGCAGTAAATATTAACTTAAGACAATTCTATTTTAGTTAAATTAGTTAGATATGTAAATAAAATTATTGGCATCAGTCTATGTCTACATGCTAAACAGATCAATACTTGATGCATTAGTCGTTAAAAAACAAACCTATTATTGTCTTCATTAAGGTCAAACAATTTTTTCTGTTTTCGCTTTCTCTCTCTCACACCCGTTTACTTGCTTCCTTATTTTGTTTATCAATTAGGATTTAAGTAGTTCTACATGTGTGATGTGACCACTTGATTCATCATCCGTAAACAGTATAAGCTTATAGAATACAAACATGCAAGACCAATAACTAAACATGTATGATTAGTATGTCAAACCAAATATGAATAGTCAGCACATAGATATGTTTTCATGTATTCATTTAGTTATTTAAACAAAGAAAGTAGAAGCAAATATGTATGACCTTATAAATTTATAATGTATATGTCATAAATGAACTAGGTTCTAGTAATTATAGACAAATACCCCATAATATAAACAGTAACAAAAGAATTCAATGAATACTTAACGATTGAATTAATGAAGTGTTATTTTCTCAGTATAATATTGAAGACTAAAGAACTGTTGGACGATTTACAGAAAATTGAAAAGTTTTTTTATGAATTAAATTATTCATTTAAGTTGAAATAATTTACATATTACATGGTAATTTATATCAAAATTAAATATGTGCAGCATGGTGTGCGGCCTATGCTCCTTCATGAGGGGTAACAGGCGTAAATAAGTAAGTAAACATGGTAACATTTTGTTATTTAAAAAGTTAGTGGTTATTACAAGTGAATCAATATTGACTATTTTCAAATAAATTCAACAATATGTCTTAGTTATTTTATTTAGTCTAGTGTGAATAGTGAATGATAATAATAATAATAATAATAATAATAATAATAAGAAGAAGAAGAAGAAGAGGAAGAAGAAGTGCAACTAATGTTCGCTGAACATTGATTCTTATAGAGTAATAATAACTGCTTGAGAACCATTACTATAAACATACAGATTCTAATGAAAAATCAGTGAATGATCAATAAATTTGTTCTTATAAATGACTAACTATAAGGGATGGAGAATTTATAACCCTATGGAGTCGAGAAAGTTATTAGTGTAAAGACAACTCATTAATAACACTGATTGATATACATGCTGTATCACAAATTGATTAAGACTGGAACTTTGGTTTACTGAATTTCTCTTTTGATTACGATAAATTATTTCCCAAGCGAATGCACACTAACCTGGCCGGAACTCTTCTAGGGCTACTGCCGGTCCCAAACTCAGGTAAAGGAGGAGGGTTGGGAACGGGGTTGACAAACCCATCCCGTAGAAAAAATCTTGCTAAAAAATACCGACCGGATTAAAAAAAATTAAACCACTTAGATTCTGTCCTGGGAGTTGAAGGAAGAATTATGATGCGTTATGATGAAAGCTGAGATCCTCCAGAAGTCACAAGGCTAATACTTCTTCTAACAAACAAAGCAACAATTTTTACAGGTACATGGAACGTAGTAATGATTTAGCCTATTATAATACTTTCTTAAGATTTCTATATATACTAATCTTGTTCATAATGTGTTATGGTAGGAACCTGTATCAAGGATCTAGTGAAAACGACTATAGAACAATAAAACTATTTGGTACTGTGTTATTTAACTATTGTGTTTATAATAAAAATTTGTGTAAAGATGATTGTTAGCAGTTATCAAAGCTGTGAAGATGTTTCTAACAAAAGTATATATCTCAATTTTAAGATAATATATTTTGAAGGTGTACTTTTAAATAAACATTGTATGCATTTAGTCGTATAAGATCAACTACATTGTAACTGATGTAAAAAATTAAGCTTATTGTTACTTGATAAAATTTCATCAATTTATTATGTTACTAATGTATGATTCACTAAAGATTGAGCATTATTCACCCCACTGCACAAGCAAATGGCTATCAGGACTCAGTAACTAAGTGGATAATGCGGTGGCGTTTGGAGCAAACGGTACTGGGTTCGAGTCCCAGAGTGAACATCAACTCTGAGATGTAAGTACATCCAGCTGACGAGTCCCAAATAGGACGAGCGCGCGTCCTGGATTCCACTGCTAGCCACTACCATCTTTGCTTATAATGCTTGTGAATTTAGGCTATATCGAGGCAATACTCACAGTATGCATATATGTCAATGAGAGACTGATCAATTGCAGTCCTAAACATCAATGGGAAGATTCAACCAAACAATACCAAGTGAATTATTCATTTGTTATTGATTAACTATTTTATGATACCTGTTAACATGAAATTCACGTTTTTAGCTTGTTCGTACTTAATCTTTACATCTATACTAGGTTTTGGCCTTTAATGTGTTTACTTATCTTACTTTAAATGAAATAATCAGACAATAATAGAAGTAATATACATTTTTATCATATTCTTATGATTTTATATTAAAATTAATTCTAATTGTTATTCAGTTAAGATTATCCACGATGCTTTCAATGTTAATTGTGTTCTATTTAGAAGTTCCGATTATCATCCTTTTCATTTAGTAGGTAAGTGATGTATATTAGATGATAATTTACTTTAGATATTTTGTTTAAAGCGCTTGGAATTATCCGCAGTTATCTAGTATGAACTTGTTAGTGTAGTACACTCGCGTATGCTTGATGTAATCACATACATGGCATAAATTAAGGCTTGAATTGAAACTTGCATTCTAATACTCAGCACTGATTGATGATATGAAAAAACTAAATGGCAAAAATTTCTAAATATAGCACATTTATTGAACACGGCAAATTGTAATGATCATTATTTTCCCAATCCGCATAAGTCATAGCATTTAATACAGATTTCGACTCCTCAATTTTCACAAAGCCCCTTTTGAAACCGGCTTGATAAATGTTGACTTAATTAATTAACGATATTGTTTACAAACGTGAACTCTGAAAGTGATAAGCAATGTCAAACAGATCATCCTAATCCCTTAGTAAAAATATTTTCATTTACAAAGTGGTATAAATTCTTCTAAAATATATTAACATTTGGGAGTATTATTAAGCAGACTAATTTCAGTAACCTTGATTGATGTCAATTCTGCTTACAGAAGTGGTGAATTTTCCAAAACATTCAGGTCACACTGGAGTTCGAATAATAGGCTTCAAAGACCTGATAATACTTACAATTAAGAGTGTACAACAAAACAACCAACTCCACTTTTTTCAAAAAGGTTGTTGCTTACGTCTACACTCAAGATTGTAACGCATACTCTGAAAAATGGTTAATAATTGATTGATCGAAGTAAAGTTACCATTGATAATCAGAGAAGACTGAACTTAATTTTCCTCTAAGTATAAGGCTACTCAGTGGAATTCTTTATGTGTCATACAGAGGTGTTCTATACTAGGGTGAAACAGCTTTCCAGTACTCATTGACTTTCAGTCGTGCTGCGAATAAGATTAATCCATGACGAATGTAATCTATAAATTAAACTAATCTCAACAAAACCACTACCTATGTAGCCGTTTGAAGTAAATGAAACGTTAGACAGAGTAATTGTACGGTTAATGATCAGTTAGAATGTTACAAATATTTGACACACTCTCTGAGTCACTAACAAATTGTTAAGGCTCATTAAAAATACTAATAAAGTGATATATCGATCGATAAAATTTAAGTTTGAATTTCATCTTATCGATTGGAAGTTATACCAATAACAAGTGATTTTGATCAATAAAAGATTTCTCAACTAAATAAATAACTTTTATCATTGGGTCATATTGTCAGTTCTTAAACGTCATGACAACAATTGATCAAATAATCAAACAATTATCTTGTTACTGAGACATATACGTAGATGAATTCAAACACAAGCATTCATTGCACAGTACAAAGTAAGATGATTTGTGCAGTGGTTTATCTCTATTACAGTAATTTATAGTGTTTGATAATACATCGATTACTAGACATATATATAATAAATATATCATATATTCACATGACAAACAGATTATAAACTCACCTGTGTACACTAATGTAACCAAACATACATAAGTAATATAAAACCATTTTTACACAGCAAACCAAAATACAAATTAAGATGCATAAGTTTGTTTTTAAAAAAGGTGCCTGTAATTTAATTAGTTGGGTTTCTAGAGAACGGTTTGACATTTAATTTGTTTATGTCGAATTTTAGCTTATTTGGGGTACCATTAAAAACCAGAAGGCATTAGACAGTTATTTTGTCTTAGTATATAATCTAAAGTCTGCATTCATTATCTTACCAGAGATCGAACTCAGGCCCTTCAGATTTCAGACCAAACTCCCAGTCTTTAGACCAAAGAGTTAGCACCACGTGTTTAATCCCAATATAGGACTGCGTAATATAAATTTATATATACTAGGAAATAGTATGTTATTGTTCACCCACTAATTATAAACATTAATTTATCGATTATTTTCAAGTGGTCAACACAAATTTGACTGGGACTAGAGTTAGCCAGTTTTCATTTGATCGTTATCATTGAAGAGTATATATTTCATGTGATTTTATACAGGTGTAGAAATCCATATCGTGGATCAAGTTGAAAACGACACAATATAGTATATTTGGTATAACGAAATGGTATTTAAGGATACATTTAGTGTGTTCCACTTCTCGTTATTAGAAAAATGAATGTATTCGCATACCAGGCCATCTTTAAAAAATGAAAATAAATGATGTTAATACTTCTTAATTCTATTACTATCACGAATCTGTTTTAGTTAAAAATCGCTTCAGGAAAAGCTCTCGAATCGCGAAAATATCTTCACAAAATCACTACAATCTATTACAATCAGTGATTTTATATGACTGAAGCCTTAAAGTGTATACTGAGTTTTATAGTAATCAATTTTATGTTGTACATTCTTTTGTACAAATTGAATTATATGGGTCAGATGGCATTATTAATAATAAGCTAAGTAGCTACTCATCTCTGCCCACTTCATTTAGTGATGAGTTGGTTGAAATATGTACGAAGTTCAGGATGTAGGCCTTTTAGTAGTTGATACTCGTCAGCAAGACGTAACTCTAATCTTGGTTACATCTTAATTAAAATTGATTGTCAAACATCTATCTCGATTCTACTGAAATTCATTGATCGCTAGAAAAATACATCTATGAATTCATAAAAAGTAGTCTCATTAATGGTAAATGACAATTATTTTGGTTGTTTTGTAATACCTAGACTTATGATCAATATGAACACACAATTTTTTTCAGGACTGTGGATTAATTTAAAAAATATACAGGAGTGATCCTCCTATTATTAAGCTGTATGTACATCAACCTTCGACAGAGAAATGTATCCTGGATTAGGATATAATAGTTAAACCAGAATACACCTTTGGCATAAGTGTTGTTTCAACACAGTAAATATCATGCAACTTCAAAAATCACGAACCAAGAAAGCCAATTCTCATAGGAAAAAATTAATTGAATAATCAGTACCCAGTATACTGAAAGATTAAAGAGACAGTGAGCTATTGGCGAGTTCTAAATTCATTAAAAGTATGCATCCAGTAGATTCTGGATTTTAGTAGCGCACTGCAAAATATCAGGATATAAGTAGAACAATTTGAAAATTAATCACACAGATAAAATACTGCTTTAAATAGGCGAGTTAACGCTGAGATAATGAAGTCGACTAGTTTTCAAATCACGTTTTGCTTTATATTTTAAATATAAAATTCGAATTTGTATATTTCATACTGTAGTTAGACAATCGGTGCTAGAAGATTCTTATTTCCCAGTGCTTTTTACAGCCCAGCAGGAGAACTGGGATATATATATATGTCTGGGACGTGATTGCACCACATAATCTTATATGGTTATATTATGAAATTGAAGCATGCTGTAATTAAGAATACAGGAGACAGGACAAATAGAACACAGTTCACTTATTTAATGGGGATCCAGTAGTTATTAATATAAATTTCAATACGCCCATCATCAATAAGCAACTGGTTTACATTTGACTTAGTTGACTTAATTGGTTAAAACCACTACTTCATAGCTAGTCTTTGATAAACACGTAATTAATAATTAACTTTTAGATGGTACTATTTGAGTAAATATATCTACGAGTTAAAATCAACGAAACTTGATGATCACAAGTTTAATCCTGTGTGTCCATGGCATTGAAATGTTGACCAACCCTCGATGACTTCAAACCACCTGCTTGATATTCTCTTTCAATAGTTCTAGATCTGAAATCATTTTGTGATAAATTTCACACTGAACTTATAAAAACATCCGTCGTAAAACGATAGAATTTAATATAATTGTTGTTATCAGTCAGAAAGACTAAGTAACTAAGGCTTAATAAATATGCACGCATTTTATACTCTTGTGACCGTTACATGCAAGGGGACGTTAATCAATAATGCATCATCATAGTAATCTATTAATGAGATCTACGCAGTTTAAAATAGAATATATCAGTTCGATATAATAATTCTTTCTGTCATACTTTGATTTAGTATCAAGTTTCTTTGTTTATCTGAAGTAAATTGTATGACAAATTAATTTTATTTGAATGACCTAATGAAGGAGAAGACTATCATGCAATCAATTATGATTTATCTGTTTTTATTCTTGCAAAAACAAACTATAAATATTTTGTTTTGTTAAAGTAAGTTATATAAAAACAAATGGATGAGTTTAAATGGATGTGTAAACTAAATTAAAAGCCTTCTTAAAAACCTGCAATCAATCGTTTAATGGTCAATGCAACCAGCTTATAACTAATCGATTCCTACATCTGACAACTACACTATTTGCTCAGGTTCCAAAAACCGACAGTTACTACTTGCCATCACCATAAAGCATTTGATTCAAATCTTCATCCACGAATTTGTGAATAATTACAAAGCTATATCACTTCGTGATAATTTTTTCAAAAGGTTTTTTGAGTAGTATAAAGTAGAATTCTACGTTTTGTGAAAGACCAGTTATAAAAAAATATTTTCCTAAATGTTTGAATTATTGACTTATTATAGAAGTGCTGATTAAATTTCGAACTAGTTTACAATCGATTGATCATTGGGTAGTGATCAATATCATGTGTGTCAGATCCTTCTTAGTCAAGATCGAATTCCGTCGACGAAGTTGAAATGTGGCCACTAGTCTCGGTGACTCGACATCTCTTGGACTATGTTGAGATGAGATATTGGTTTGAAGTAGTCGACAAGATACCCTGACCCTGTGTTTCGTACTATTTGGCACTCATAAGCAAGGTATACCTGTAGTCTTGAGGAAATTGATGCTCCCTGGTGGATTCGATCCCGTGTCACGCCGCTTCACAGCAAGAGACGTTACCACTGTGCCCGGGTAGCCCAAAGGACAGTTGTAAAACTCGAGAGTAGTAGATACTTATTTCACTGAAATCAGGAACTCGTTAAAACTTATCAATGACATCACATTTATGAGTTACAGATCACTGGAAACATAGGATAAAATTCAATAAATAAATATAAGTCCTGTGATTTACAGTCTCTATTTCATTTGATTTCCGCTGTACCACGAAAGTCATGTGATGCGGTTTGTAAGTGATAAGTACCCTCTTTCCAACAGAACATCTAAAACATATCCCAAAACCAACCCCTTAAATTTTCACTAATTGTGCGACTGATTTACGTCCTTCAGCTTAAACAAAACTATAAGTATCCACAACATTGTTCATATGTAGAACAAGTTCCTCAAATGTAAAACTTTTAAACAAAGAATAGTTGTTATTTCAAAGCTAATTATCTCTATTTACTTAATAACGAACCAACGAAGTAAAAAAAATGACACAAGGTTGTTACCATATACCATATGCAAAAAAGTCGTTGTAATTATGCAAATCAATCGATTATATGAAAATACAGATAAAACGGAAACCGTTAAAAATACAGAATGTTTACAGAAAATTTTTTTTACAAAATAACATTCTTTGGTAAATATGGAATGAGTCATAGTTATTTTTACTCTCTTCTTATTTATGTAAGAAACAATATTCTTTACTCTACATTTGTGACCGATATTTTGCTTCGAAAATTGCTATCAGTAAACAAATTTATCAGAGGGGTTCTTTTCTTGAAGATTATACATTTTATGCTAACAAGTATTAGAGGGCTTATAATTCAGTTCAATTATTTAGTGAAGTTAAATGTGAAAATTCTATCTAAATAAGAAAAAATCTCACTTATGAAAAACATTCAATCAGTTTTGATTTTTTTTTGTTATGAGAGGGTAACTCATTCAATGTATGTGTATATGAAAGAGTAGAAGATTATCGTACAATACGAAAAACTCAAAATTCTAGCAATAACAAAATCAACAGGTGTATTGTGTTCAGTCATTTTTCCAGTTTAAAAACGATTTCATTTGATTGTTGCATTCATTTTTATGAATCATCAACTTAGTTACAAGGAAGAGACCTATTTGATCATTCAAACAAAGTTGGAATACATTTCTTCAAAATATTTCCTGTATGTTATTGATATGATGTTCATCTCAAACTGTTAAAACTACCTAACTAAGATTGAAATAGACTGTGTTCGTTTTTGATGGAGTTTTGTTCTCTGAGCTGGATAGTTTGATCAAAATCATCCGCCTGGGCTACATATCTTCTCCACTGTATTTGTTACCTATAAATACGGAAATTATGTTCTTTTAGATTTGTTTACAGAATTCTCTGTTGAGATGATATGCTTCTATTTGCGTTATTTATATCAAATGAAAAGTGTTAAGTAGTTAATGAATTAATTAATTACCCTATCAATAAAGCCTTATTTTTTGGTAAAGGATTCACTGATTCATGCTCAAGCAATATTCCCCATATATCAAGGAAAAAATAACACAGAACTCTATACAGATGTACATACGTTGGCAGTTAAACTTCTCAACCATGTTGTACAATAGGTTGAATACTAATAAAATAAATTGAAATGAGTAAAAAGAAATGACTGTTTGCTCAGTTCTACACAAAGTCGATTGTTAGGGAACCTTAAATATTTCAAACACAATTTCATTTATCCTTAACTACTTATGAAAATCTTTCTAGAGGGGGGTGGTGGGAAATTATAAGCTTAAATATGAGATAAATTTTGTCTAGATTTTATTACTAAAACTAAATTGTTGAACGATAGGAGTTTCAAAGGAAAGATAAAAAACAATACCATATGGATAATCTTTTCATGATCTGTTGAACACAACTAAACTAAATTTCGTTAATTACAAACACATGTGGTAAGTCGATTATATGTACTTAGCCTTAAGTTTTACCTTAGGTATAAGGGTTTGTCATACTAACTAGATGATCAAAACCGATGTAGTTGGAACTATGTTTATTCATTGTAAGCAAAGATGGTTAGTGGCTAGCAGTGAAATCCAGGACGCGTGTTTCGTCCTATTTGAGTCTCGTCAAATGGATCTACCTGCATCTCAGAATTGATGTTCACTCTGGGACTCGAAATAAAGCTATATCGAGGCAATACGCACAGTATGCACATATGCCAATAAGAGACTGACCAGTTGCAGTCCTAAACATCAATGGGAAGATTCAAACAAGTAATACTAAGTGAATTTATGTTTATTCACATTCTCCAAGAAGTGTTTGTGAATTGTATGAACAAGAAAAATAAGATTGGATTTTTTTTGGTTTTATGTCTCGAATACATATATTCTGTTAAACAGTATAAAACGTTTATAATATTTTTTATTATTAAATAGACCAGGGTATTTAGTTTTAACAAGAAAACACACATTCATATAATACTCTATTCAGCATGATTAACTTAAGTGAACTATCAGTTTATGAGTACTTTTTTGAAAAATATTTCCTACTCTACATAAGAGTATCTCACATATGAATTATTCTGCCAACCATCCAACTGTAACATAAATGAATTTTCGGTTAGAAAATAAATCTTCCTCTTGATGTAAAAAGTATATACAAGAATACATAGTGTCTTATTAACAACTATAATGATTGACCTTATGACTAGTTAGTTAATTACTAAACTATAAAAAATAATTCATTATCCCAGAAATCAATGATGAGATATCTAGGTTAAACAATATTATTTTCAATTAGATCATCCTGAGACTACATGTAAATGGTATATAATGCAACGAATAGTACAGATTTAATAAATAGCATTATGATGATTAATAAAATTAATAGTAATAACAAGAGCAAGTACAAATCAGAGACAAAAGAAACTCTGGATTTTTAACCAATAGTGCATATGCCCTAACACGACTCCACCTTCTCTTGTTTCAGTATCAAGGTAGCCCCACTATGCATCATCTCACGTGTGGTAAGAAGTCGATTACACAAATTTTTACCTGATAACTGAGTTACATTCAAAGTGTGAAACGTACAAAAGACTACTCATCTATCTTTATTCCTTCTTCTAGTTCAGATGTTTCAATGTAAATCGCTACATACTTATAACTTAGCTAAAGAGTTCATGAAGAATGGCTTTTTTATTTTTAAACCTCATTTCATTATTCTGATTCAACACTAACTTATTTCATCTTTTATACACAGTGAACATGATGGAGATACAACTCAACACTTCTTGTATCCAAAACAATAAATGTATTTTTCAACAATCAATTAATAATGAACGATCTTACAAGTATCCAATGCTTCCTTTTCATTATTTTAGATCTCTTCAACAAGACACTGATAATTAAACATAAATTATTAGTTTTTAAGTATTGCGTAATTTTTACTGATTATTTTTCAAGTCATGACTAGCTTTGAATAATGAAGTAGTGATGTAATCTAGCACATTGACTTTTTATTCAGATCACTTACAACACGTCCATCATGATACAACTATTCTTTTTCATCACGTACGTCTTAGTGAAAGATGTTTTTGTCATGAAATGGATACAAATTGACAGTGTAAAACTATGTAAGCCAAAATGTGACTTTAGAATTACGTATTAAAAAATAGTATTGTTCGATCACATTTATAATAATAGACAAATTATCTTATTGACATTATGAAACTGTATATTTTATCTTCATTTTTATCAAAATTCAGTTGCTTAAACGTTTTGTGAGGATTTATCAGGTAGTTTAAAGATCATTTTCAACATGTGGTGACATTATCTGGAGAAGCATATAAGTGGTTAAAGTTCTACTCTTAATTTGATGTGGGATAATTAGCCCTCATTTCTCACAGGTCCAAAACGCGGACGAAACAGATGCCCTGAAACTTCATTCTTTATCAGGCTTATAAAAGTGCGCGACAAATAGTATCATCACATCTCACCACAGAATATCTCAGGAAACGGTAATCTTGTGCTCACTAGTGGAAATCTTTCAGATGAATCTCTAGAAGTCCTAGTGAAAACTCGTAACTCCAGTCTTGAGGTAGTCTGGGTAAGAAATGTAAGAACAAAAACGCGTGCTTCTAGAATACAGTCTGTCACTGAAGGTTATTGAAGACAGTTTAATTAGTACTGTTTCTGAATGACAAAAATATCAATCACAAACGAAAATGTTGTGCTTGTACGTTTTAAATAACCTGTTCTTCACAGTACAGTAATAAAGTAACATCTACCATGAAAGTTTAAAGGGAATATTGTGCAAGTGATTTCCATCACAAAGTGACGAAGACCTTAGAGGTATTGAAGAGCAGAAAGAAGTTAACATATATGTTACCTAATCCATGACTTTCTTGTTTTGCGCCTTTTTACCTCTAAAGTCATACATGTCAGTAGATAGATAGCAATTCATTGACGGCATCTAAATGAGAATCACTCTTTAACACAAATAATTTTATTTAAGAAATGCGCCTAACTGTATTCAGAGTCACAGACGGAATAGTACTGTGCTCACTACGAATAGAGAGGATCGTCAGTTCCTTTATGGTTCGTTTATTAACTGATTTACTAAGTACAGATATGTTTCTAGCTTTGATACACATTCTTCGAGATATTACTTGACTCCTTAAGGAATGATATTCATTTTAACAGACTATATCTTAATATCAAAACCCCTTTTAAATAGTCACTTAAACCTGTGTGATTAGTCCTTAATAATACAGAGCAGTTACATTGTAGTTGATCTTATACAACAAAATTACACAAGTGATGATAATTTGTTTGACTCTGAAATAGCTTGATCATTAAAAAGTCATGACAGGGAAGATAATGCATCATCATGTCATCACTTAGCTTATTGTTGGTATTGATTATTGGGACATAGAAAGTTTTTTTAGGGTGAACAAAACCCATTTCGTATCTTCCTTTCAGTTAGACTATTTAACAAACACATTTTCATACTTTTTATAAGGAAATTAGGTAGATTTTCCACTGGTCAACTATGTAAACATTAGAGGTTATTCTGTCAAATGATTTTAGTTAAGATTTAAATTGATATAGTCAGTTGTATTTGCATTTTCAAGCTAGACAAATTATCCAAGTAAATATATGTCGTAAATTCCAATATAAGATAATCTTATTGAATTCACTGTACTAGATTAGCTTAGAGTTAACCTATTATCATTGTAATAAAAACTGGACCTGTCATTAACCAATATGTAACAAATAAGTAGAAACTTAGTCTAATGATCACATTATGAATTGACTAGTTGGTAGAGAAGTTATGGAACTGTTACCAGAAATTGGGTGATGTAGATACGGATTTGTAATTATACCATCTGAGATGGTGGTGATGGTTATACATATTAATTCTTGTTAACTATTGTACTCTTTACACACTGCTTAACTGAGGTATGAGTTTGAGCGAAAATATATTTTACCAAATACTAGGGATAATTTCATTGATGAATGAAATAAAAATAGGCTTGTTTATTTAATTTACAACCTCACAGTACATTGCAGATGATAACTGAATTCTTATAAACCAGTTTTTATATTCAATATGCAAAGCAAATTCACTAACTTACCAGCTGTAATTCTTCGAGTGTCCCTAACCAGTCATCAAGTTCAGATAAATCCACATCCATTTTAAATTTTAAAAAGTTTCATGCTTAGTCTTTTTTTAATGTTTGAAACGTTATATAATAGTTATTTATTGCCAAGAAATATCCATAATATCTTATGTATTCATAAGCATTTCATTCCAAACTCATGTGTTACTGGTTAAGTGAAACCAGAGGCATAGTCAATATTAGTTTTAAGTCACCAAATCAGAATGAAGTATTGACTAAGAAAACAACCAATCAGATTATTGTTTACTAACATCGACTGATCAATTTGATTGGTTGGCTTGTGGCTGGTTTTATCCAGTCTAAAGGGAAACGTCATTAATTTTATGGTGGAAATGTTTATTAAATTCACTGATACAAGGTCAAATAAGATGTGATTGTGTTGTCCAAGAAACTGTTGATCATCATTTGAATGAGAGAAAATTGATTAGTCTTTTAGCTGTCTTCTTTTTCTTTTAGAATAAATCTCAAGATTTACAAAATAGTAATTCATAGTTCCATGATAAATAAGATCAATTTCGATAGACGGAGTTGTTCCATCAAAGTTCATAAGAGGGACTAATTGCTTTAAATAACTGCATTGAACTATACATTACCCATGAATTGTTTTTGTCTTTTGTGACAAACTTGATGTACTTTAACTAAAAATTACCAATAAATGAATCAGAAATTTCTGAGCGGTTATTTCTTATTTTACAAGATTATTTATTTAGAATGGAAAAATCACATAAAGTTTAATTCATTTTTGTATCGGTTATTTGAAACTTTCAATTGATGTTTAGGACCATAACTGACCAGTCTCGTATTGACATATGTGCATCCTGAGTGAATTGCCTCGATATTGATTGAAGTCACATGGAAAATAAGCAGAGATAGATGATGGGTATTAGTGGAATCTAGAACGCGCGCTTCATTCTGTTCAGAACCCGTCAGCCAGATGTACATACATCCCAACACAGCGATGCTTTAAATAAATGTCAGTAAACATTAATGACTTCTGAGTTTTCTTAAATTTGCCTATTCAAATGGACTGAGGAATCAGAAAACTGAACGTTTTGAGAATTGAAAAAAATTAACATATCTCAACAAACATTATGTTGTCGTGCCTTGAAAATAGAGTATTCAGTAGATGGAAACACTTTTTAGTGGTTAGAAGTTCAAGTATTTCGAGAAAATAATGGGATCACAAACGTTTAGAAATTTAACACATGGTTTTTCAACAGTGGCTTTGTAAATCGTACATGCGAACCTCATTATTTATCAAGACCCAGGGACAACTAGCTGAAAAGTTTCATTTATAAAACATTTTGTATCTCTTATCCACCTACAATATAATACAGATACAAGTAGAGTTTTACCGTACTTATTCCAAGCAGTAATATGTACAATTAACTTATTTTATTATCGCTTAAAACTTTTCCTCTTGTTTTATTGACAATCAGTTAGAACAATAAATAAATTACTTTTGGATGATAAAGACAGTTAATGAGCTAGAAGAATGACCTTGGTGAAAACATCTTATCTTAATTGGGTAGTTTAACCACGAGTCTTTCATTATCTATCTAGACAACAACATTATGAACACCAAAACTTATCGGACACTTCATGATTAACTTATCCAGCTCAGAGAATACGGTGATATATAAAACAAGAAAATGGCGTTTATGAAGTTGAACGTATCCACTTTGTTCTTAGGAAGATAACTCTTAGGTTCCATTGACAACTTAGATAGCAATAATGCATTCATTGAGCTGGGTAGTTTAATTATGAAGATGCTATTATATTTTCAACACCAAAACCCATATCTGATTTAAGATATGATCATTTATCATTATCATTATTTCTATTGTATCTTCTCAGAACCTGCTGTTTTCGTAAAGTTTTGTAATCCCATTGATTATATTATGAATTTAATTATTCAATCCTTAATTAGTTAAACAATAACATGGTTTGAGAACAACGAAAATAATAGGTCATGAAAACAAAAGCATTCATAATGATAATAAGACTTTGGGAAGCTACCAGTCATAATTAACTTGATCAAAACAGAACACTTTCGTATATTGTCGAATATATATGTATTGTAAGAGGTCAGCATATTATAAGAACAGAACTAGAACAAAACCCTTCTGGTTGAAGATATGTACTATTTAATTTACAATGTAGAGATGTCTTTTAATGTATCATTTTTATTCCTTACAATTTAAATTTAGATTAAAAAGAATTTACTAAAATTCTATACATTCTTCCTTCACAATACTATAATATCATTATCATTATTAATTTAATCAGTTTTATTAGTTAAACAAGTTTCCATGGACATTATACTTTCTATGTAAACATTGACCTGGGGAGCATGATTGATGAACACGGTGGATCTGATGCAGATGTGAAGGCGAGGATCGGCAAAGCAAGAGCAGCATATTTAACAACTGAAGAACATCTGGAATTCAAAACATTTGTCAACCAACACCAAGATCAGAATTTTCAATACGAATGTCAAGACAGTTTTACTGTATGGGGCGAAAACTTGGAGAACTACAAAAGCCATCATCCAGAAGACACAAGTGTTTATTAACAGTTGTCTACGCAAGATACTGCAGATTTGTTGGCCATACACTATCAGCAACAAGCTGCTGTGGGAGACAAGAAACCAGATTCCAGAGGAGTAAGAAATCAGGAAGAAGCGCTGGAAGTGGATAGGACACACATTGAGGAAATCACCCAACTGCGCCACAAGATAAGCCCTCACATGGAATCTTGAAGGCCAAAGGAGAAGAGGGAGACCAAAGAACACATTACACCGAGAAATGGAGACAGACATGAGAAGAATGAACAAAAATTGGATAGAAAGTAATGTTGTTGATATGTAAAAATGATACCCCATACAACCAAAAAGAAATAATAATCATAATAATACATATTTATTTGTCTCTAACTAGTATCAAATATTCATTTAATTCTGTAAACAAAATAGGAAATCTTAGATTATTACCAATTTTGTTATTTTATTCGATTGTAATCAGTTCATTAGATTATTGTGTATACGTGTTGTAAATAACAAACAAACGAAAAAATAGACAACTGTTTACATATACATATATACATATATATATATAGATTTTGCGATGTTAACCATCATAATTCTTCGTTAGTGTATGCCCAACAAGATAAATTTATGTGATTGCACCTTTACAGTAATCTTATTTTATTTTTCATAGATGAGATCAAGCTTGATTGACTATATTTAATTATTGACTTTACTATTATATTCATATAAAATAATTTCATCATATTCGTGATAATGAAATTCAATAATATACACGTTTTATTTTGTTTAAATCAATGTGTTAATTATGCGACAAGTTATATAGTAAACTGTCAATATTATTTTATCTATAAAATTCATACATTCTATGAACTCTTCAGGTCTTTATCAAGTGTAACACTTCGAAATGAAAACATTATACAAGTTTAGAGTTATATACACTTACAATTCATGACTCAACCCTTCTATATTCTTGTTATGTACCTAAACAAATACATTAACATATTTTATTAAAGATCAGAAGGGGTTTTGTGGAGATTTCAGTAATTTCATAGTTGAAATCATGAACTAGACATTACACCGTTGGATGCCGGTCATCTCAGTGGTCTATCGGTTAAGTGCTCTGGCTCGAGACTGGTAAGTACTGGGTTCGAATCTTGCGAGTGCGGGATCGTGGATGCGCACTACTGAGGAGTCCCATAATAAAACGAAACGGCCGTCCAGTGCTTCTAGGTGATCTAGCTTCAACTGACTCATGATTTCAATTATGGAAATATTTGACTAAATTGAATGAATACTGTGAAGTAATTAAAATAAATGAACGTTTCATTTAATTATATCGTAGTGAATGTAGAGCCAAGTAGAGAAGACCAATTTATTGTTAATTGCAAAATATGAAAATCATACATCAAATACATCATTTGTACATCTTTCATTCGTTGTCTTTTATATGCTTCATGATATTTTCCAATCCCGTTGTTATTACTTTCTGTTTACTCTTCTGTTTTCTTCAAATGAATCTTCCCAATTCTCTGTTGGAGTGCATTCCACTTCTGATTGGTGCTACATACTACTTATACTTGTCAATATAAGTAGCATAAACCACCGTATGATCATTAAGTGAACTAAACAAATTTCATTCATGTAGATATTTTGTTAAATCAGTAATGATTATTTTAGTCACATACATTTACTTAGGGATAGTAGTAAAACCCATTAAACCTATTCATTACTTAAAAAATCTTGATATTATCATCACGATGCTGAACACTGAACCAAAATAGTTCAACGTAGTAACTTATCACACAGTAAATAAATAATCAAATATATGTTGGCTAAAAAAGGATCATTTATTAGTCATATCTTACTTTCGTACTAAATTTCTTCAAGGAAACCAATATTGTTTCTGTAAAAATAAGTTGAGAAATATATCAGGGGACTTACCGAAGTACTGTAATAATCATTTATTGACTATATTTCGGTAAGATTTACTTTGAAAAATAATGAAACTTTTTATGTCTAAAGATCTAGTGTTTTACAAGCAAAACATAAATCGACCATCAGTAAAAGTCAAGTTTCCAAATAAACACATTGACACCTAGTAAATATTTAATGTCAATAGATGTTAGTTTTCTGAGATTTTCAGAAAATTAATACCAGTCTATTAGACTTTAAAAGCTCTGGCAGACTATGTAGTCGTTTTCTCATTCACAGAGACTATTTAAGAATTTCAACTACTAATACCTGAAATATTCTACTTTCATAATTAGCTCAGTAAAAGTTTTTAACCTCATTACAAAATTTTACTGTTTAAAATATTATGACCTTTAGTAGCTTATAAATCATAAGATTAAAGAAAAATATGAAGTAGCCTTCCAACTAACAGTCACTAGCAGGTGGTGAATATTGGAAATTAAGAATTAGTTGTTTAACATCTAGGTGGCCATTTTATGATGGAAAGCACATATAGAACATATCACTTCACTAATTTATAACTATTTGTATTTATTCACCTAAATATTAAAATTGGCTAGTAAATAAACTCAACTTTGGCAACATAATACAGCTCTCTACGATCTTTCTAACTATTCATCACTTCAATATTTGAATTATGATATTATTATGACTATTTAGGCTATTCCCAGTGTGTAATATTCATTGTTTACATGGTAAAAAACAATCAACATAATAACATATTAACTGATAGAAAAGTGTATATAATTAGAAAAATTTAATTACACAGTGTTGCCCAGATAACTTATTTCCCAAATACAAACCGCCTCTTAATGATTATCATTCACTATTTTAATGTTTATAAATAAAATTGGTGGTCTAGCTTTAATCGACTCATGAATTCAACTTTTAAAAATTACTAGTCTCCACAAAACTCCCTCTCTGATAATAATCATTATATGTTCACTAGTGACTGGCTTCATGAGGTATTTTCTGGAGTTCTACTGAGAAGCAGTGACCAGTGAAATTCAACGATGTCTGTTGTGAGGCCGTAACTCACTGAAGACAATGATGGACGGTTGCTCAATTTTGCAGATTGGTTGAAATTAAACATTGCCGGCTCAGTCGTTTAGAGGTCATGTGTTCGCTTGTGAGACCGAAGGCCCTAGGTTCGGATCCCACGAGCAGGATCGTGGATGTGCACGGCTGAGGAGTCACACACTGGGACGAAACGACCGTCCAGTGCTTCCAGGTTTTCCATGGTGGTCTAGCTTTAATCAACTTATGAATTCAACTGTTTAAAAAAACGAATTTAATATTAAATTTGGATATCTATAATTTATTTTGAAAAATTTTGACAGTAAATGATTCACATTATTTATTAGCCGGAGAATCAAAGAGGTTAACTGTAATTGTGAACTAATTAAATTCAACTAAAATTGAAGCAGAAATTTCAGTCAACAAACAATTTTCATAAATGAAGACATCAACAGATGACTCAGCATAGTTTATATATTTAATTAAATAGTTATTTATAGTGATTTTTCGAAGGTAACAAATTTCTAGTTAGTTATCTTAGCAGGTTGATATAATTCGGTTAATTATTGTAAAATATAGAACGTCAGGATAAATGTTAAACTGTAGCCTGAGAGTTTATAGTAATTTCAAACGGAATATTCTATTCAGGATTGAATCTGGGAAACTTATGTTGCAAATGATTCAAATTTCAAACTGTATGTTTATTTTAAAAAATCCTGTTTCTTAGTTATAATTTTATGCTCATTTTCGACGACTCTTACTATGTATTTTTCTAAGTTCTTTTAGGACATTATAACTAGTGGATTAGACCGTGTTGATAACGAGATATTTATCCATCAAGTACATTAGATCAAGATTATATTATATATCAAACTGATGAACGCTTAAAATATAGAACACTGAATCCCTAATCAATTTCTAGATGCAACGTGTTAGATAAAAGATTTCTAGGCCTTTAACTAAGTACCATGTAAGGTGGAGCGAACGTATTGTTGAGGTATTCCCGTGAAAGACGAACCCCCTGTCTAGTGTTTTATGATTTTAGGCAGTTTCCCAAATGACATTTATCTGTTTCGAAAACTATCTTCAACAATCATTCATAAGGATTATAGCTTTTATTCGTTACAGTGATGGTTATTTAATTTAATGTTGTAGTTGTAGTGAACAAAATATGGGTGCGAACAATCGATTTTATTTAGGCACAAATTACAGATTATCTCACTAAATTCTGATAACTATACAGTAAACAGTCAATTCGCAAAATGACAAACAATTGTCTCATTCTTAATTGTTCCTTCTGCAACTATCAATCCATCTTCACTGATTTCATTGTTTATGCATTTTCGTACCGATTACGCTTTATTCCAGTTCGTTCCTTATCGATCTTTTGCCAAATTACATTCTATGTCTGACCATCACCATATACTACTTACATGGATATAAGTAGACCACAGCACAAAGTGAACTATACAAAAGTTTACTAATCATGTTTTTAATGCCGCAATTAAACTGTACCCTGAACTATTTTCTGAATGCTTTTTTAACTATTATTCACAATGCTTATCACTTAAAGTAAATTATGATGAAATATGATATACTTTACCAAGTACTTGATAGAAATATATTTCAAACTGTTTTCCAGATGAACCAATGTATGTTTACAGGTTTTTTTATCAAAGCAAACAATAATGATTCATTTAAATGACATTTAGCTTAATCTTATGATAGTATAACTATTCAAAGCATTGCTAATAAAGAGAATCTTTGTTTGTATTTCACTCTTATTAATATGATACATTTATATAAATTTCTTTAGAAAATCATATATATTACGTCACTTATTATGTAAGTAATTGTCAATTTTTCAACTAGAATATTCTTTCAACTACCCATTATTTTTCAAAGTTGAAATCATGAGTCAATTGAAGCTAGACCACCATCGAAAACCTGGAAGCACTGGACGGCCGTTTCGTCCTATTACGGGACTCCTCAGCAGTGCGCATCCACGAACCCGCTCTCGCGAGCGAGATTCGAACCCAGAACCTACCAGTCTCGAGCTGAAGCCCTTAACCGATAGACCACTGAGCTGGCATCCAACGGTGTTAATGTCTAACTTCAACTTATCCACGAAGTTGAGCAACTCATGACTCATGATTTCAACTTTGAAAAATACTGAAATCTCCACAAACCCCCTTCTAAATATAACTACCCATTAGTTAGATAATCTCACTTATTGACCTCATTGATTCAAATATTCTTAATAATTAATTGTAATAGTTCAATTCAATCAATATTCTTAGGTGAACTTCATTCAGGTTACATTAGAGGTCGATTAGTATTAAAGGCATCTAATAAATTCATTTCTATCCAGCTTCAATAATCTGTTGTTCTTTCTTTATTCATATTTAGAATGAAGTAGCTTAACATGGATATTGTTTTAAATGTATGAGATAATTAATCCACATGCTTTGTATAATCAAAAGTTATTACGATAGCAACAGATATATAATATGAAATCTAGAAATAAAGAGGTTACGCAAGTAAATTTCGTGAATGAATGAGTCAATAATAGTTGAAAGGGTAAACTAAAAGATGGCAAGTTGAGTTGAACTCAATATTTCAAAATGTATAATGTAAATTAGAACGTTGACGTAATTCAACAAGTCAGTCAGTAGGACCGGGCGCTTAAATGCATCGGTCAAAGTTGCCACACCTCATTCGCACAACAAGATGAACACCAAATTCATAGAATTAGTTACTTCAATGGTAGTAATACATAAAAAATGATTGCATATAAGGATATGATACATGGAGGAATTACTTCGTAGAAAGAAGGATATTAAGTAATTTTAACCACATGGTTTAAGGGCAGACAAAGAGTGTATACACCTACGTCATTGTAATAGATTGAGCTATGTCACCCATAGTCTCCAACCATTAGATACGATAGTCGCGTGGACCCTAACCAAGCAGTTTGCATCTACCAACATGGCTCAGACCGGAAATTAATGACTTTATGGACTGATACCACGTTTTGGTTTGGTCGCCTCAAACTTTCTTCCATCCGTCTCCAACACTAGTCAGTATTGTATGTCATCGTAATCGGTGTTCAGGCATACGTAACACGTGGTCCGACCATCTCAGTTGATCAAGATTTAAAACCTCATCAACTGATTTACCATCATTCCCTAATACTCTGAGTCTAATCTCACCGTTACTTACCCGGTGGCCCCAGCAGATGCGAGCAATATTTGTAAGATATCTATGATCAGCTACTAGTAACTTACAAGTGTCCTTTACCCTTGACGGTCACCTTTCGCAACTGTAAATTGGAACATAACGAACTGCCGCACAGTATGCTCGTCCCTTAATTGATAGACGGATATCTCGCCTTTGCCATAGGTGACGTAAGTTGGCGAAAGCCAAACGAGCTTTTTGAATCCGTGCTGAGATTTCGTCAGACACCAACCCATTAGGACTGATCAGACTTCCAAGATAATTGAAGTTGTCGACGCGTTCAACTACTTGAATCCCTATGCTTAGTTAAGGTGTTGACGCAGACCAGTCCTAAAGAAACAATTTGTATTTGGAAGAGGAGAAACGCATATTTAACAAGTAAGTGTGAAATTTAAGAATGTATCATCAAGGTAACGAAAGGATGATAACTACTTTCTGTTAAATGCTAAAATATGTTTCAGTTAGTATTCTTAGCAAATAATCTGAATAATTCAACTGTGAAAATACTACAGTCTCCTCACTAGTGAATAGCTTCATGATAGAACACCTGGAGTTATAATGAGAAGCCGTGACCTGTGGAGTCCGATCTGTGTCTGGTGTTAGACATTTATCGACCTCGGACAATGGATAAATGGTTGCGCAAGATCATGAATCCGATGAATTTTCAAAAATCTTACTGATATCTATTATCTAAAATCATTGGCAGTTAGTAAACTTACTAGGTCTACCAATTTAGGCTTTTTGAAATAACTTCGTATAGCTTAGACATTCTTCTCTGATTCTCAATGTATTTATTTTGACGATCCATTAATTGTACAGATAAAACTTTCATAAATTATAGTCTCATCACCTATCTTTCATACACAAATTTGATTTTTTTTAGGTATAAGTTGTATTTTACAATTTCATTTTTATATGTAGTTGAAATCACGAGTCAGTGAAGCTAGACCACCATCGAAAACCTGGATGCACTGGACGGCCGTTTCGTACTATTGTGTGACTCCTCAGCAGTGTGCATCCACGATCCCACCTCGCGAGATTCGAACCCAGGACCTATCAGTCACGGGTGCAAGCGCCTAACCTGTAGACGACTGAGCCGGCATCCAACGTCAACCAATCCATGAATTTGAGCAACCATTCCACCAATGTCTTCAGTGAGTTGATATCTTCCAACAGACCTGGTTGAACTCCACTGGTCACTGCTTCTCACTAGAACTCCAGGAAATACCTCATGGAGCCAGTCACTAGTTAGCATTTTTGTTATTGATCAAACAAAAAATATCAAATTAACTCAGCAGTTTATTCATATAAAAGTTGGTATGGGTAATATACATATATAACTAAGTTTCTATCGGTCATAAAAAGGATGATAATGGTAATAATTGGCAGTATGGAAATAAAATACCAAAAGACAGTAAATAAGAGAGAAATTTTATTTAACACTAAATAATCATCAATTATTGAAATGTACTAATATGAAATCTTAACTCCCTAGATAGAAATTAAAATTATTTTATGAGAAATTCGGTTGCAGAATTGATCATATACCATCTTTCAAAATATCGTGTTAACCGGGTGTTGTTGTTTTTTCATGATTTCTACTGTTTATGAATGTTTTATCGAAATTTTTAATCAGCTGATAGGATTTATTGAACAATTCTGTTTGTTTGTTTTTTTCTCCATCAAGATAACACTTTTTTACAATTCTTGTTTAAAAGTTTGAGTATTCGAAGTATTATCATAAATACAGTAATCTTGAGTGCTATTAGATGTATGAGGGCAGTTATCACTTCCCGATTGCCCACACAGTGGAAGGGTTCTTCTAGAGGCACCTGAAAAGAAAATTGGATTAGAAGTGGTCTTAATGACCTGAGAGCGTGACCGCAGTGCCCAAGGGACAACTGCTTGAGGTCGGTCACACACGACCTTTTTGTGGGCAAATTGTGTGTTAGCTCCGTACTTGTTGGGATCTTGCCGCCGGAGACGGATATCTGTGGGATAAGGCGGGGTGTGCATTTTCAGGGTCGACCTTTTCTAACCACACCCCTCCTTGTGGGAAGGCAGCATGGTGTTATGCTGGTTGTCTGAAGGAAACACCTTACTGCTGTCACACCTCTGTACAGTCAGCAGTACGACTTCGCCTTCGGACCTTAGGTTTGTTGCTTTTAGTCTTACCGCCCTTTAACCGACCTATCTGGCATGGTAGGACCTCGAGAAACGATTGTTCCAGCCAGTATAGCTCGATCGGTTCATCACAATAGGCAAGTTCGACCACCACGTCAAGGTAGCAGCAACTGTCGGGAAGTATAACCATACGAAATTACATAAAATTATTTTTTTTAATGTCAGTTTTCATAAATTAATTTGTCTGAAATTTATTCAGTCATCCTTCTTCCTTTTCGTTTGCTAACATTTTCACATTTTTTAACGAAATACTAGACACTATTTATCTTTACTTAGAATGTTTATGAGTTAGAGCAATATCGAAACAATAAGCACAATATGCATAAATTCCAATAAGAGATTGATCAATCGCAGTCCTGAAATATCAATGGGAAGATTCAAATAAACAATACCAAGTAAATTTAATGCTTATAAAGTTGTTTTACAATTGATAAAGCAAATAATTTAACAAGCAATATTTCCATATTTGTGACTGGGTATCTTTATCATTATCATTGTTATTTCTGCTATATAGTTTTGCTCATCTATGACCAGACATATATAAATACAGTTAAATGATTTTAACAAGATTTAACTTTTATTTAAGTATTATTCCACTCTCCCTATTCCATGTAACTATGACCCACCGCATAGTTTGAAATATTTTTAACAGAATAATTTATATTCACTCTTTTTTCTTAATAACCACTCTAATTTTTTTTACATTATTTTCTATATTCACTAATATTTCTGTCAATTTTCATATGATATTTTGGATAATTACTTAATTTTCTTTAATTACTATTGTAGTGAACAAAAACACGAGTGAGGACAATCGAATGTACTTACACACGAAAATACAGAATATCTCAGTAAAATCTGATAACCGTATAGTAAATAGTTAATTTGCAAACTATCAGTCAATTGTCTCAATCTTGACTGTTCCTTCTGCAAATATCAGTCCATCGTCTCTGATTTCATTGTTTATGGATTTTCACACCAATTGCGTTCCGTTCCCGTTCTTTCCTTTTCGATCTTTTATTGAAATACATTCAATGCCTGACCACCGTTATATACTACTTATGTGAATATAAGTAACCCACATCACACTATACCTAATTATTTTAATATTTATGATACTATTAATGTAATTTTATTATTTGGACGCCAGATGGTGGTCAACAGACTACCAAATTTCTATATACAAATCATAAGCTGATTTTCAATGGATAATGTGTAACCAGTGTTTTTTTATGATTTAATGTAACTTGACTTTATGTATGTTTGATATCCATTAATGGATAAATTGTAACCAGTATTTATAATATGAGTCTTCCACTGTTAATTATTATTTGACAATCAATTATTATACATAATCCAGTCTTAAGACAATTCGTACACAATCAAAATAGATTGAGATTACTGTACATGGCTTACAAGTGTGATTATGCTGGCTGTTTTGAACAACACATATTGTAAATAGTTGGATAGTAACTCCCGTCGATTTAAATTGTTCTACTAGTGAAGTTAGTTATTGATAAAAATCGATTGATATTTTTATTTTTGTAAAGAAATGTTTTCATTGAATTGATTTCTTAGTCTGAACAACCTCTTAAGAATGAAGGCTTACCTAAACGTTTCATATTACCTTAGTAACTAAGAGAATGTAAATGAGACATAGTTGAGTTTAAATCACAAAACAAAAGTTAGTTACGTAACATTTGACCTTTTGATAATAAGAAAACTGTTTCTATGAAATTATTATCTCTAGATTTTTAAATTATATTAACTGAAAGTTAGAATACGTATTAAATCGTAAAATACAATGCAACAGGTTACTAAATATGTACTTTGAACGGTTATTCAACTGACTTGATGGCGTATGATTGAGATAAATAAATTAACAACATAGTTAGCTTATTAAAAATACTAAAACTTTTGCACTCTAATGTTTATATAATAATTAGGCTGTCGAACAGATCACTAGATGTAACATCACAAATCCGTTATCCAATGTGAAAATGATATTTTTAGTATGGGGTCGTAGAGACTGTTGAATTTCATTGAAATCATGAGCCGATCTAAGTTCTCCAACCTTTGAAAATGTTCAAACATTGGACAGTCTTTGCGTTTTAGCATGAGGCTCTCCAATAAGTTACCCACTGAATACAATGGAAGCTGGACGTGCAGTATCGTGAATAGGTTGAGGTCAGACATTAACACCGTTGGATGCCAGGTCAGTAGATAAGAGGTTTTGGCGTTCGTGCACTGCTGAGGAGTACCATATTGGGATGAAACGGACATCCGGTGCCCCAATGTTTTTACTGGTGGTTTAACTTACATCGATTCATTGTTTCAAAGAAATTAAAGTCGTGGCTGTGTTTTAACATTTACTGAGTATGACAATTGATAACAAGTAATTGACAATCAAGTTTATTGATTTCATCCGTATCAACTTTGTGTGTGAGAAGAAAATACTGTAATTTAAACAGTAATTAAATATCAAGTTCTCAATGTGTTGCAATGATCAGGTCATAAAACCCTGTGGTGAAATTCTCATTTTAGATTAATAATGCAGAGTAAATACAGAATATCTGTGTACACTAAGATGTTTTAAACTGAAATATGTAATTCCCATATCCCCAAACTTTAAAACAAACAACCTGCAAGTCACCATATGATTTTATTATTCAGATTCATAACTCTTAAGATTATTTTAGTGAATTACAAGGACACAAAGTATCATAATGTATAAATCTCAAAAGATTCATAACAAGGACACTTTTGATACGAAATACTTCTACAACTCTTTAGTTAATTAACTGTAATGCTGAATGGTGAAACATTTAACAATGAATAATTATTCAATAGTAAGTTTACAATTTGATGTGATGCCCAAGACTTAGGCCTAACAATTAGGTTTTATTTGACTAAACAATGGGAGACGTACAAGCTAATTTTCTTCAATGAACTATGAGGCTTTATCATGTTCATTTTTATGCTAATATTGTGTATTTAAGCATATCATTTTATTGAAAAAATCATTTTTTTTTCCGTCGTGACTAACACATCTTCCTGACCAGGCTTCTCTTCATCCCACTAGTAAGATGTACCGTTGAAGCGTTGCATACTAACCGTTCAGTTTGTTTAGTTATTACAGAACCCATTCCTCGTCACAAAAATTTTCAAACCGTTCGTAATTCTAAAATTTCTGAGGCAGACTCAATTGATAACACAATTAGGAATATATATAAATATCACAACACAATGTCTTGATAACTACTCGTTTACAATGTGCAGACTAATTCTCCAAAGAATGGTTATCCATGTTCAATAATTCCTCTTTTTTAGTCTTGTCACAACAAATAACTAATTAGTTCTAATAGAATTATTGATTAATTTTAAGATTGACTAAAGTTGAAATTATTCGCCTTTACATTCCTCCTCAGCTGCGTGATGGCCAGTAGTTTATCATGAGACCCAGATGCATTGAGTTCTGTACTTAGAGAAGCCTTGTGCACGTATCGTTTAGGAGTCTGAAACAAGAATAAAACAACAGTTCAGTGATGGGAAGAAACCATGGACTTTTTATGCGACGAAATTCTTACATGACATTGGTTTACAAGATTATTGACTTTAGTATTAAAACTGCGATCACTATTAATCATCTGATTTATTACTACCTGGTAAGTAAATGGTCTTCTTCATGCATCAGTTAATGATACCAGTCATAACTCAAATGACTAAATGGCAACTTTATGAATGCAATGACAAACGATACAATCTCAACTGCCAAATAATCACTAATTTCTTCCATATTGTCAATAACTAGCAAATAAATATCATATTTATGTATAGTTGATCATACTGACTTCATCAAGCCATTAAATATATCGTATTGGCATGAATAGTATGTAGAATAAATGAAGGTAATAAAAGGTTTGAACTAAATCGAAAATTCAAATAAAGATCTCTTAATTGGTGGCTGAGTATCATGAAAACTAAACTACATAACCATTTTAGTCAATACGTTTTGTGAACAGTTTTAGTATGAATAAAAAATTCATTCTACTTTTAATCTTTGACTAGATATTTGTAATTCAATGAATTTATCTGAACCTATTCAGAACTAAAAACAGATAAATGAAAGTCACTTTCTAATTACAATATTTCAATTTAACATCACTTCACAGTCAATAGTCAATACAATCGGTCTATATAACATATATGAATTAAAAGAATAATTTTCGAAACGAAATTTAATTTCAAGGGATTAGAGTTTTACATATTTTATTGACAAAAGAATGTAACATTTTCAGTGTGGTAATTTTTTATACAATATAATACAGTTAAATGAGAAGATATATTTAGTATAATTAGTCACGAACTAAAATGTAAGGATACGTGTTCTTTCACCATGGTAACACAAGTGTTACCTAATGCACACAGTGTACTGTTTTGGACAATAGTTATAAAGTATTGAACGCTATGGTGACTAAAGTGTTTGAAAAGATGAAATAACTATAATGATTATTGATTTTGATACTAAAAAGAAAATAAATAAACGAAAACACCGGATTAAATAAAGGTTCAAATTTACTTCTACGTTCATTAAATTTCATCAATAATTACAGAGTATACTTACTAAGGTCTAAATATATTTATCACTTGGAATACACTAATTTTTCATCGAAAACTTGAATACTACATACAAACTCCAAGTGCTGTAATAGAAAAGCAGTGATGTTAAAAAAAGGGTCAAATAACCACAAATAAACACATTCCAGGACTATTAAAGCCACAACGAGAAAGTAGATTGGGTAAAATAAACCTAGCCTTGAGTGAGTTCGTTGTTTTCATTTTTTCCTCACTACCTCTATGTGAGAGGGGTAAGTAAATTTTGTGTCTTCTTTGAGCTTGGGATTTTTGTGGCCATTTATCGGATTCTCCATCCGGAATTGAACCCTGACTCTCCCTTACTATGATCATAATGTTAGGTGAATCACTGAGTTATGTATTGGAAACAGCTCTCACCAGTACAAGGCGAATTGCCATGCTTTAGGTTTATGAAATAATATAATCAATAAATACCAGAGGGAAGCACTTATCATTATGCTACTGATTTGGAATCCACTAGTCCACAGGTCCGTATCATTTATGAAACGTACTGTTATTTCTATACTTTTCGTAAAAAGGGTCATATTTATGAAGAATCAAAAATGAGTATAAAACACTGTTCACTACTTCCTGTCGTTAATTCATATCAATCTTGATTGAAAACTGTGTCCTGCAAAATTAATAATTGGTATATTATTGTTGAACAGCATGCTTTCGAAGTGTTTTATTGCAATTGAAATTATGGAAATAAAATGTACATGCGCAACAAGAGGTCTGTCAATAATTACATATTTACATTACTATATTCATTCCGAAATTTTTCTAGTATATGCATTTCACTGTTATCAAAGGTAATATATTCTAGAGACTATTCAACCACAAGAATATGCTATATATTTCGTCATCAGTACAATTTAATATTGAAATCATTACGTAACCAATTCTGCAACTACTAATATTGCCTACTTCATCTTCCAGTCTTCGATACTTTTATGATTGCAGTCACAGTAAAACCTATGAGTCACCTATATTTTTCAAATTTGTAAACAGGAAAATAAAATTTTATGAGTTTCACATTTATTTTGACTGATTATTTATGTATATAAACAACTTAAATTATTCACACACAATCATGAAAACATTTCAACGTACATGGAAGTAAAATAATGGTAGACACAAGCAAAATCATTATGATGATGATCATGTTTTTGGGATACAAGAACAATTATATTTAAATCAAGGGATCAAATGCGTTATGAAAAGTTTTATATAAGGTTAATTGATTATAAAGATAAATGGTAACTACTGTCGAAACGTTTCCTCCTGTATTTGATTATTTTACTGACAAGTTAGATGAACCGAAGTGAAGAATGTCTTTGAAAAAGCTTGGACCAGATTGCTAGCCAAAACATTGGATTTACTTGAAATTCATTTTTCGAGATTTTACAAATACATTCTTCGTCCTTAGAAATGAAGAATTTGTTTCGTATATTTTGGCTGAGATTTCTTAACTGTAATCATACGTAAAATATCGAGGTAAATAAACTTACAAAAATTGAAACAATGACAGAAAATGACAGCGATCTTTTTGCTAATATGAATAGCACAGATTGACTTAGGCTAGTCAATCACTGAAAACTACGTAGCACTGAACTACTGTTTTGTCCTATAATAGGATTATTCATCGGACAGCCGTTGTAACCCTCAAAGAGCTGAAACTATGACTTTAGATAGTGTTATAAAAGCTGTAATAGACCAGACAAAAACTGGAAATGGTTAAATACAAATTATCACAGATGTCATAGTGTGATATAACATAAAATGACATGGCTACAATTATTATGCCCATGTTTACTGAAAGGATTCACTTATTCGGACGAAAATTTGACAAATTTACAATCCCAGATACAATCTTTGGAGGTTTACGTCCAATGTATATATATATATATATATATATATATATATATATATATATATAACCACGATAGGTAGACCACACTATAAATGAACCAAAATGAGTAGTTTTGCAGTATCCGAGTGTTAGAGAAGTTGTAGTGAACGAAGAGTCGGTGTATTGTTTAATGGGGGCCAAATGTTGAAGTATATTTATACTTAAAATAAGCGTAATAACTTGACCAGATTATTTTACAGTCAATAGAAAAATGAGATTTTAAAGACTAGGACATTAGCACAATTCTAATTTAATTTGTAGTTATTTGAATTATACCGTTGCTAATATTTTTGACTAAATTTTGATCAGTCTGTTTGTATATACTCATCTTGTGTATACTTCTTTGCAAGTTTTTGCAGAAAAGATGGAGTATATCTAGCAATGGAACCCAGGACATATGTTTCATCATATTTGGCATTCGTTAGCTAAATGTGCTTGTATCCAAGCATTAATGTTCATACACTATGATGCAGGTATATTCAGATTATGTATCCTAAATAAGGACGAAATATGGATCATAGATTCAATCGTTTTCCACGTTCCATCTATTCTATAAAAAGTTAGCGACATTTATTTTTATACTATGGATAAAGCAGTTGCTGAATACTCTATGATTTTAAATAGTTCCTCAAATGCTATAAGTTACTCGTTAAAACTTTAAACTGAATGAAAAAGATTCGATTTTATTGAAATGTAACATTACTGAATGGAGACAGTATAATTAATGATACTGGGTTTTTTTCAATACTATGCTGAAATACAACCTAAAATATATTATGTAACAGCGTAACCAAACAGTGGAATAAATCTTAACTTGGTTAAGAAGAAAATGAATTACGAACTTAAATTCTTTTACTGGTTTAATAACTAGAACAACTGTTGTTTTTAGTTTCTTCAGGTTTAAATGAGCCTGACAATCACAGGCAAAAATAAATGCTTTTTCACAATAAATGTGTTCAAATTACTTAACACTTTATTGTTTACTGACTGTTTATAGACGGTGTCAACATCCGTTAAGTTTTTCTACCAGTTCCCAAGTTTAGTGATTAATTATGTTATGGTATAATAATAGAAATAATAATACAAAAGCAAGAGTTCAAACCATGGAGTTCAACATGTCGATTCAGAGACACTTGTCCAACATAGACCATTGATGAATAATGAGCAGTATCTAAATTGATTAAAGTTAGCACAAATGGATGCCGGCTTAGTGGTTTAAAGGAAAAGCGTTCGCGCGCGAGACCAAAGGTCCTGAATTCCGTTTCTGGATGCAGAGTCATAGATGCCCACTGTTAAGCAGCCACATACAAGGATGAAACGGTCATCAGGTGCTTCCAGGTTTCGATAACGGTTTAACTAAGATCATTTCGTCCTTCATCTATGAAGAAGAAGCTACCTTAAAGTAGTTTCGTGGAGATATTTATATATTTCAAAGATGATTTTCATCGCGAGCTGACATTAGCTGAAGATTCAATGAGTGTATTTTCCGAACTGGCATTGTTTAACAGTTCACATATGTGACACTGCACACGTCTTCTAGTTTGTCAACAATGAGCATACAGTTGTCAGTCAGTGAGTGAAGTTGTGGAGCAAAACTTTAGATAATAAATTAGCCCTAATGTCCAAGTGATTCAAATCCTTGAAAAACATTTACAAGTCAAATATTTGTTAGTGTGGCGTCGGTAGATCAAATGGTTATAACAAATCATGCAGTTCAACATTCACTTGTACCGAATTGTCTTCTTAATGAGTACCTGCACAAAGCTTCATTCAAACCAGTTACAAAATAATCAGAGTCATTAACAGTTTCAGGAAAATTCACCAAAACGAGTGTATACGCATCCTCTTGGTATTAGATGGGACCAAATAACATGTTAATAATAAGTTTAACATCTTTATAAGCTAGAGTTTCTGACACCAGAAGCCTGTCAGGAGCTGTGGTAGTAAATTGCGAACTATGTACATAAACTGACCTTAAGGTAAATGCCTCATTATCTACTAACAAAATATGGTGAACGTAAACATAGAGCCATTATGAATTTTAGGTCGTTACGTTCAAGGTTTAGTAACATTGTTCATGTTTCATCCGTTATCACAACGATGGAAAGAGGACAAAATATAAATGAATTCTTTAAACACAGACAATATTATACCTATGATTCAACCGGATTGAATTACTGTTTTGATAAAATAGCGAATGACATGAGAAATAAAATAGCGACCATTTTACTACATAAGAAACCACACATTTCTAATCTAACTAAAGATGAATTATATGTATTAAAACAACTGGAGAATGATGAGAAAATTATCATAATAAGAGTAGATAAATGGTAAAAGACTCTCACTATGAACAAATCAAACTATGGGAGAAAGACCAGGGAACGTTTCAAAATTGACCCGTACAAATGAATTAAAAAGCGAAACGATGATCTATACTTCATGAACCCAAGGCTAAAACGGACAAAATCTTACAGTCAGTTAAAATAAAAATAAGACTGTCATTATGGTTCATATCATATTAAAAATCTGTAATTCTCATAGATACTATGAACTACCAAAGATTCACAAGAATAATACTTCATTAAGACCATCGGTCGATTTTACAAATGCACTGACATATAAATTAGTGAAATACTTGACTAGGATACTCAAGTCATAGGAAAAATTAGAAGCAAAGCTCTATCGAATTCGACAATAATATCGATACCATTTACATAAGAGAGGATGAATTGATGTCACTTTTTGATATTTCTTCCTTATTTACTAATGTATCTGTAAATAAAGCATTGGATATTATTTATGATTGTTTAAAACTTGACACAGATTTGAATATATGATGCCCGTTAGATCCTTACGAAGTTATTAATTTTTTGGGATTGTGTTTATCATCCACTTTGTTCTTATTTGGAGATCTTTAAAGACAAAAAAGTGTGGCAAAGAGTTCACCAGTTTCCCCGATTGTAGTGAATTTATTTATGCATTCTTTAGAAACCAGTGAGATCACAAAATGTGTCAATCCACCAAACGTTTGGTTACGGTATGTGAATGACATTTTCATCATCATTAAATGAAATAGTTTAGAAGAAATATTCGAAAATATAAGAAACATATGGGATTATTCATTTTTGTATTGTTTGTTTGAATCTTCCCATTGATGTTTAGGAGTGTAACTGATCTGTCTCTTATTGGTGTATGTGCACCCCGTGTGGACTGCCTCGATGTTGTCTCAAACCACAAGCATTATGAGCAAAGATGGATGATAGCTAGCAGTGAAATCCAGGACATGCATTTCGTCCTATTCGAAACTCATCAGCTGGATGTACTTACATTCCAGGGTTTCTGTCCACCACGGGACTCTAAATAATTACCATTTGCTCCAAACACCATCGCGTTATACACTTAGGGAGAAACTGACGTCCTGGATTCCACTGCTGGCTCATCACCCATCTTTGCTTGTAACATATTGGATGTCATTAAGCTAACCAATCAGATCGAGTCCAATTACTACAAACTAGAGATTCTTGATTGTCTGGTAGAAAGAAGACACAATAATAAGTTACAGATTATTGTATTCAGGAATTCAGCACATCCAGAGATATACTTAGATCACGGTTCAGCTCATGCGTGTTGTACAAAGGCCACAGTGGTAAAAAAATCAGTTAACAGAAGTAATAATCTTATTGCAGAGAAGGAAGACCAACAGATTGAATTGAATGGAGTTCTGCTTAAGTTTAGGAATAATAATTGCCCGAGAGAGTCTCTAAAGACGATTATTAGAAATGAAAGAAAAAACTAAATTAGAGTGTATACCGAAGGATTCGAAGTCCACCGTGGTCTTTCCATATCGTAGTGAAATATCGGAAGAAATTAAGAAGATTAAGAAGAACAAACATAATATAAAAGAGTATTTTCTGGTTACTGGCACCATAAGATCAGCATTAGTGAAGGTCAAGGATAGGAAGAACAACAGAATTCTGTCTATAAGATCATTTATCATGATTGTAATGCAGCTTACGTGATACAAACATATAGACAGTTGAGTGTGGGGTTGAAGGAAGACAAACGATGTTTGAAACATGTTCACAAATCCTCAGTTGATCTGAAGAAACTTGAGAAGAGGTTGGTAATAACGTTACATGAGTTAGAAACAAGACGCATGATCAACTTCGAAGGGACCAAAATACTACAGAAAGATTAACAGCAGAAGCACTGTATATGTGGGCTAATATGAACATCCTGAACAAAAAAGACGGTGTTCAACTAACTATCATTAACAAGTGATTGTACTCTATTTCTATCCAACCTGTTTATTTCACATTCATAGTTATTCTGATAGAAATTAATTTGAATATTTTATTGTTACAATTATGTATTTTACGGTTCTCATTTTACATGCAAATCGACGTTTCTAAAAAATATTTTCAATATACACTTTTATTTCTACTTCTAATAAAAAGTAAACAGAAGGGGTTTCTGTGGAGATTTCAGTAATTTCATAGTTGAAAGCATGATTCAATTGAAGCTAGACCACCATGGGAAGTCTGGAAGCACTGGACGGCAGTTTCGTCCTATTGTGGAACTCCTCAGCAGTGTTCACCCACGACCTCGCCTCACGAGATTCCAACCCAGGACCTATCAGTCGCGCGCCGGAGCACTTAACTGATAGACCACTGGGCCGGCATCCGATGGTGTTTATATCTAACTTCAACTTCAAAAAATAAACACCTAATTTTAACTGTTAACATTCACACACACAATTACTTAATCATTTATTTCCACATTGTGAACTCTTCACATGATTCACATGTAACTGATTCATGTTATCCTACTTACTAAAATCAGCATTTAAATGATTGTATAAGCACAATTAAGATTTCATCCGACTGTTAAACATTATATATTTCTTTGATAATTTTGATTTTGATTATTACCCTGAAGAAGTCCAGACCAGTTTACTGGACGAAATGTTCTGAATTATTTAAATTTCACTCGCTGAGGTTATTTGGAATATAATTTTCACAAATAATGTCTTCTCTATTCTCGATGCCAGATTTCTGTCAAACTATTCGTTTTACTACTGACGAATATTCGTATAAACTCGTCATGAAATTCCAGTTTTATCATTCTAAATAGCTGACCTTTGAATGTGTTGGTTACCTTTATTAAACAAATAAATGAATTTTTGAACAAACGTTTTGTTATTTGATAAATCACATGCGTGGATACATCTAGTCCTGGTTTTCAAATCTAGACATTAAGTGTTGAGCCCAATTGTTTATTAATATCATTTGATATATTTACGTATTTATGATAACATGTCTAAGATAGTGTTGTGAATTACATGACCTTCCAATACTAGGTTTTAGTGATCATCAGTCTCTTTATAATTTTTCTAACTAAACTTATTGTCTACCACAATTTGTATCCAGGTCATAATTTTTATTAAACTTTATTCGAGTATTACTTTTTCACGAAAACCTTATACTTTTAAATGAGTACATGTTAAGTGAATGGAGTACTGAAATGCTTCAATTTGATTCATTAAAATGTTGAGTGATATTAATAGAAATCCAAGTATACCACAACAAAATAGTTAACCTGGAACAAGATATAACTACAGGTTAATCTTATATAGAAGTAAAAACATAATCAGTTTAGCCTAATGAATTGTCGCACTTTGGTTCGCCTTATCACTTGAGATTTATGAAATCGGAAATTATTCTTCCTTTGTCACCGATTTTTTTATTTAAGTACAACTCTGATTGAGATTTTGAATTGGTCAGTGTTATATCACCATTAGAAACCTGGAGGCACTGAGCGGCCGTTTCATTGTAGTATGGGACCCCTCAGCAGTGTGCTAATCCGTGTCGGGTGTGAAGCAGTTACCCACTGAAGACAGTGAAAAATGGTCGCTCAATATCGTGGGCTGGCTGAAGTTAGACATTAACACCGGCCAGAGGTCTAGAAGTCAGAAGTTTGCACGCGAGACCGAAGGTCCTGGGTTAGAATTCCGTGTGAGATCATGGATGTAATTTGACATTATTTATAGAACTAGTTTGTAGTAGTCAGTTGTTTCATCTTAGTTGGAATGATGATCTTTTTACATAGCAAGGTAATTCATAGGTGAAGAAATGGGAATTGTTGAAATTAGTTTACCTTTAATGTAATGATTTACTGAATAGAATATGGCCAATATAAGTAGGATGTAATTGACCAGATAGAGAAAGCAAACAGACATTTAACTTTGAAAATGATGGGTTACTATTTGGTACTGGAAATTTCTTTATATTATTGATTTCTACTCTGGATTAACTGTGTGTGAATTGTATGTAAATCCACTTGATTTTACTGAATAATCTATTTTATGAATGCTATAAGAGCTGGGTTGGAATGCAAACCTTTTTGCTTCACTTATCAATAACATCAGTTCAAAATTATCGGAAGTGAGACCGATAACAGTGATGGTATTGACTGATCAATGCGATTTGAGAAGTGAGAAATGAATTTCTGGATTCAGATTCAGTAGTTTGGAATCATTATTGTTCTTATGAGACCTGTAACTTTTGTGTTCAGCATTATGTAAAGTCGCTGGTGCACGCTAGTGAGAGATCCAACAATTAGAACGAAAAACTGTTCATTACAAATATACACAAAGTATATTTGTTCTTTTTATCAGGGAATCAATATCCTGAATTTAATTGATAAAATAAAAAATATAATTGATTGCTATTGAATCCAGGGGGAAGATTTTGCTTACAAATTGCATATAGTACTAATATTAGTTGTAGCTGAAAATAAAAAATAATAAATTTTGATGACAACTTTGATAAGAATTGTTTACAACCCACCCATTTCTGTTGACAAGGTAATATTCCATCACCTTCTTTCATTTGGAACATTATATATATATATACTTTTTTCCGGGCTGATTACGGAATCCAGTACAATTTCGAAATTTGTGTTGGTTCACTAACCCTAGATAAATAACTTTATGTTTTAAAGTGCACTTTATATTTGTCAGTAAAATTAATGGATGAATGAGTTTATTAGTGAATCAATTTCTCTCATATTAAGAGAATTACAAATGCTTATTTAAAGTTAGAATCTAATCATACTGTTCGTAAATCAGAATAATGGTAATTGACAGTAATATTATAAACATGTCAAATTAATCATTAATAATTTTAGGGTAATATAAATAAAACTCTGAATGTTGTGGATGCTTTGATGTAATTATTTTTCCTACATACTATTATCGGCTGTAGAACCCGTAGAAATCTGAATCCATCAAGCAACTAATATATTTTATCAAAAGAGGGTTTTGTGGAGATTTTAGTAAATTTTATATAGGTAAAATCATCAGTCAATTGAACCTAGACCACCATGGAAAACCTGGAAGCACTGGACAGCCGTTTTGTCCTATTGTGGGACTCCTCAGCAGTGCGCATCCAAACACATCTGTTGGGAGATATCAACTCACTGAAGACATTGGTGAATGGTTGCTCAACTTCGTGGATTGGTTGGAGCTAGACATTAACACCGTTGGATTCCGGCCGGCTCCGTGGTCTAGTGGTTAAGCGCTCACGTGCGAGACTGATGGGTCCTGGGTTCAAATCTCGTGAGGCGGGATTGTGGATGCACACTGCTGAAGAGTCCCACAACAGGACGAAACGACCATCCAGTGCTTCCAGGTTTTCCATGGTGGTCTAGCTTCAATTGACTCATGATTTCAACTATATAATAATACATTTTAGTTTGAGACTACTCAAAAATAAATTTGTACAATTTCATAAGTAATCAAACTTAAAATCTTCAGTTCTCAATGTGTGCATAAAACAGCCTTTAAGGATTTTTCTTTAAAACTGATATTAATTCTTAAAGGAAAACTGTCTTTAAATTATTCTGAATAAAATATTTATTATTAATTAATGTTATTTGGAGCCATGAAAGTATTTAATATTAATAATAACTGACCACATCTGCTTTCCAATGGTTCCTTAAAAAAAATTTTTACCATGTGATGAACGTTTTCTATACATTACCTATGAATTTACATAATAATCATATGTGTATATAGAAGCCTCATTTTTATTAATTTTAAATGATCAATTTAATGAAATCCATAAGGAAAAAACCATTTTAAAAGCGTTTTTAAATATTTTCTTTGCATTAAATGAATCACTTAGTTATATTTGAAAAGACAGTAAGAGTGAAAAACAAATCAGTACCCTGAAAAAGGTTTTTCTCCTTTCGTTCCCCCCCTCCATCTTTTATACAGCAAAAAAAGAAAAACTCAAAAAATTCATATTCAAGAAAATGTGATTGAAAAGAAAAATCCTATGATATATATATATATATGGTATTCACGATAAACAGAGAATCATACATATGGATAACTAGACATAATGAAAATAGAAAAACAGAATATTATGATGAATAGGGTTTATCATGTGGTTAACATTAGATTCATTTAAGTAATATATATATATACATACATGCTTTATCATACTTAAAATTTACTTTTCTTTGCCTTAAGTAAAGTGAATTTCACAGGATTTTATCATGTGTTTATGTATTCATCTCTTTTAAACTAAACTATTTCTGTGATTTTTATGATCTGTGAAATAAGCACTATTTTAAATTCATAAACTATGCAGTAATTTATGTACCAATTTTTTTAAAAAAAGGAAGAATAATTCAACTAATTAATGAACAAAAAGTACTATTATACATTTTCAAGAATCTAAAATTACACAATTTATCATTAAAACTAATTTCCTTCGAGGAATTACATTAGCTGGTGGATAGTAAAAGGTGGAAGAATTGTTTGAAAGGTCGTGGATACACAATGCTGAGGAGTCCCACAATAGGACGAAACGGCCGTCCAGTGCTTTCAGGTTTTCCTTAGTGGTCTAGCTTTAATTGACTCATGGCTTCAACCATATAAAATCACTAAAATCTCCACAAAACCCCCTTCTGATAATGATCATATGCTCACTAGTGACTGGCTCCATGAGGTATTTCCTGGAGTTCTAGTGAGAAGCAGTAACCAGTGGAGTTCAACCAGGTCTGTTGGGAGATATGAACTCACTCAAGACATTGGTGAATGGTTGCTCAATTTCGTGGATTGGTTGAAGTTAGACATTGACACCGTTGGATGCTAGCCGGCTCAGTGGTCTGGTGGTTAAGCGCTCGCGTGCGAGATCGTGGATGCACATTGCTGAGGAGTCTCTCAATAGGAAGGCTGTCCAGTGCTTCCACGTTTTCCATGGTAGTCTAGCTTCAATTGACTAATGACTTTAACTATATAACATTACATATGAGTTTGGAACTTATCAGATGTATTCATATACGATCTTACACGATATATAATTCCTAGTATTCAAACATCATTATCATTTAATAATATTTCTGGATAATTATATGCAGAATTTGTATTTTAACTTTTCATTAACTTCATTTAATTACAGAGGGTATTATACTGCAGTTGTCATCCTGTGTTTAGAAGATGTTAGTTGTAAGAGAAGCTTTTATTTTCGTTTAATTGAAATTTCTACTATTGAAATGTTCCGATTTTATTGGGGTAGTCAATACAATCACGTCATGAAACCTGTCACTCGTCATTATCAAATAATATAGTTACCTGTATCTGAATTAATAAATTTAGATACTTACAGTGTTTGTTTTTACAACTGTTTATTGTGTTTCCATTCATCGGATCATGACAGGCCATATTTTGATTTCCCTTGATTTATTACAAATAGAATATTCTTGGAATCTTACGATTATTTATTATTTCAAAGCTGTTAAAATATTAAAAAGAAAACGTTTTCTAACAAATGCAGATTAAGCATGAGTCAACCGATATAATATAGTGAAGATGCCCCAGGTATTCAGAGTTTGACAACGCTTTAACCAGTAACAGCTTTTATTATAAATCGAACCCATCAAGTGAAATCAAAAGATAGAAGCGAGGAGGTTGGAAGATATATTTGATAGGTTATCAATATATCGTGGATTGACTGATCTAATCGAGCTAGCGATTGCAGAGCACGGCGTTTCCATTCGTGATCTGGTGCGGATGGATGATCGACTGTCTTCAGCTAGGTGAGTCTAATAAATCTAATGTGGTCAGCATTCGATGTCGAAGACTTACAGAGCTATCTATTTTGGGGATTTATTTATCGCTAAAATGGCTTTGCTTTGATAAAAAGACCGTTTATTTACAAAGGTGTTGATCAAAATATAAAAGAAATTAGTCTTAGGAAGATTATAAATTCATGATTCAACTAGATCTGAATATATTGATCTTCATGTTTCAAATAGCAGCTAAAAGATTCTACTTTATTCATCATTATTAATTATTAGAGTTTTAAGGAAGGTAAGAGTTTTAAATTTGCATTATTCTGTCATTTCTTTCCTTACCTATTGGACTGAATTATGAAAAGGATTCTTTTTGATTGAATAGGATAGGATACGTGATCCTGAATTCGTAGCTCAACAGCTACTCATTAGTCGATTTCTGGGCAATATTGGATAAGCGAATGCTGCATATGAGGGCATACTTTTCACTGGGGACTTCGTTTCAAATTCTGAATTTCACTATATTTGCCTTCCTTATCCAGGAAGTTGAGATACGCTAGCGTAGCGTGTTCTCAGAACCTATATGTAGACAGCCCTAAGTGATTAAAATAAAATCTCTAGTGAAAATAACATTCTCATTTGTAGCACTGACAAGTTAAATAAACAGCGAAGTCTTTGAAATTTCTAGACATCGTAATTTACTGGCTGCTGGAAAGAATGCTTTACTTCACTCACATCAACACATAAAACCCTTGAAGTTGTTTATTCAATTATTACAAAGTTATTAAACGTATTCTGATAACAATTATTATATTGGAATGACATATGTATTCAATTTAGGTTAGTTTCCACTCACTGTATGACAAATAAAAATTTATAATTGAAAGTAAAGTGCTTATATCCCAGTCATTCAGTCTCGCGCGCGAGCACTTAACCACTAGACCACTAAGCCGGTCGGCATTCAACGGTTTCAATGTCTAACTTCCACCAATCCACGAAATCGAGCAACCACTCACCAATGTCTTCAGTGAGATGATATCACACAACAGACCTGATTCAGTGGTCTAGAGGTTAAGCGCTTGACCGTGGAATTGATAGGTCCTGGGTTCGAATCTCGCAAGGCGAAATCGTGGATGCGCACTGCTGAGGAGTCCCACAATAGGACGAAACGGTCATTCAGTTCTTTCAGGTTTTCCATGGTAGTCTAGCTTCATGATTTCAACTATATAAAATTACTAAAATCTCCACAAAACCCCCTTCTTATAATTATTCAGTAATATCTTCAACTAAAAGTTTAGGTGAAATTAGTTTAAATCTTCAACGAACCATTAATTTACACAGAACCGTAGATATACTTTACTAATGAACTAGATTGAGAAATCAATCTAAATCTGGTACTTCTTTTGAATTGGATCACTTGTTCTTAATTCATCTGAATAAAATGATATTATTTTATTATTAGCTTAATTATGCTTTAAATGTCATGAAAATATATTTGAATTATATTACCTTGTTTCTGTATCTCTTACGTAATAATGATAGTAATAATAATAGTAGTATAAACAATAAAAATCAACTAAAAGAACAGTTACAATTTGCGGCTATAAAGAACGTCTTATCGTTTCTGTAAACTAAATAGAATATTGTATTAAATTAAGATAATATGAGATATCTTCTGTTTAAATGTAAACTTCTATCATCAAATGATAAGAGAGATACCTAAATAAAAAAGCTGAAATACTGTAAAGTGAACCCGTTCAAACTATAATGGTCTGACTTTTTTTTTCTATCCTCTTATACATAATAACATTGCGCAATATTTTAAAAATAACCACATATAATAAAAATTAGTATTTGAGGTTTTTAAAAGTTAAAAAAAAAACAATTTTAGAAAAGTTCATTCAGCCATGAAAGTTTGGGTAGTACCATTTTGTTATATCCTTATTAGATACCTATGGCAAAGAATAATTTTCAGTTGGTTAACTGAAATTATCTACAGAAATGAATAACATTAAAGTGTAACTATTTTTTACTATGAAAAAGAACTAGAATTTACCAGAAAGTATTGAACAAACGTTTCTATTTGAGTTTAGGATTGTTCAATAATGAATAACTACAAACCTGTATTAGCATTAAACCTATAGGTTTAGGGTTGTGTTTTGTTATTTTGATGAAGACAGTACCATTCAACTAATAATTAGTAATCTAAAAGTCAGTAAAATTCACTTGCTGTTGTTTGCTTATATCTTCCCATTGTTATTTAGGACTACGATTAATTAGTCTCTTGTTGGTATATGTGCATCCTGTGTGGATAGCCTCGATATTGCCATAAGTCATAAGCTTTTTAAGCAAAGATGGAAAGGATAAAACGTGCATCCTGGATTCCACTGCTAGCCACTATCCATTTTTGCTAACATTCATGATTTTCAACTTCACTTAATTTATCATGTAGAGTAATTCTCGACTAATGACTAATAAATTAATGTTTTTCACGCAATATGATTGCTTACACACAGGTTACAGTATGTTACTAGGACTTTAAACTCCTTTTTATATTTCCTGACTCACTAATATTTATTCTTCCTTCAGTTATTCTATCTAAACAGAAGTTTCATATAGAAACATTTGAAAATAAAACCTCTACAAACTGATTGTACTACAAAGATACCATTAGGAATGTTGTTAACAACTATACTGAGTTACTTTAAAATCATTTAAAGGTTATCTAATTTGATATTTTTAAAAATAACTATTTCTAAATTACCAGTTGAATTAATACAAGGATAAGTTAGTGAGATCAACTGTGAAAGACGAAACTCTCGATCAGATCATTAATTTAAAATCATTATTGTTGAGTTTTTATCATGAATGACATAACAGAAACCATCATTATTACGAGGTAAGGTTTATATGGTATACAATCTGGCATAACATTGATATAGTGAAAAAGTAATAGAAATTAAAATCAGAATCAAACTACGATCATTAAGTTATCAGAAACAAATATGTCCACTTTAAATCCATTTTTATAAATCTTCAAAATTGAATAATTTAATAACTATCATACCAGACAACTAAACAACTGGGGATGTTAATTAAGTGATTCAATGTAAAACCTTTTGAAGATTCAAAGTAATTGGCTGATAAATATTTAGAAACCAGAGGTATTTTTAAAAAAACATGCACTATGAATAAATCTAAAGGACTTTGCAGCTTATCTGATAATCAGATTATAACATTAGTAAGTTTATTCACAGTTTATGAGTTATAAGTAGAAACTATTTTATCATCATCATAATCATGTGCTATTGATGTTAACACATTTCAGACCGACAGTAGTATGACAGCCCTTAAAGTTTGTTACTGTACGCCCTACCTCGATAACTTGATCTTCGTATAGGCAATTCCATCAGGAAGAAACGCTATTTTAAATTAAGAGTTACGAATAATCTTGATAGAAAGATGTAAATGAAAGTAATCACTCATAAAGTTCAGTAATACATCATTACATTATTTATAGTTTCATAACACTGAAACTCAAAATATTCTGTCTATTATTACTTTGTACTCACTTTGGATCCTTCAATTAAAGGGCTTTTATTTATTGTTGTTGATTTCTCACCATAATTTACACATTTATGGTTTTAAACTTACCCTCCTGACATTATATTTCGAGTAGTAACTGTGTTTCAGTCAGTCAGTAAGTTACAACGTAGGACCAGGCACATATATGCATCAGTCAAAGTTGCCATACCTCGTTAGCACAACAATATGAACACCGAATTCATAAAAGTAGTTAATTTAGTGGTGTTAATATATAAAAGAAAGGTTGTATATAAAGATATAGTATGGGAAGACAGACATGAAGCAATTTTAATCTCAAGGTCTAAGGGAAGATAAAGAGTGTATACACCTGTGCCATTGTGATCGATTCTGAACCATATCACCTAGAGTCTCCAACCACTGGTTACGATAGTCGCGCGGACCCCAACCAAGTAGTCTGCATCTACCAACACAGTAACTGTGTTTACTGATTTTCATAACTATGAAGTCACGAGAAATATTTTAATACAGTTCTACAAAATCAAGAAATACTAAGTTTTTTTATTTTTAAGAATGAAATTCTCATTTTAAAAAAGTGGAATTGATTTATTGGTGAAAAATACAGGAGGTCAAGCCTAATACCCAAATTGAACGATATAGATTTGAATAGTCACGTAACACATCGATTACTTCCAAATTTCAGGTATCCATTACTGATTATTATCAGTTATTCTTAGAACCAGGACTTTTTATCGAATGCGTTTATTCATTTTACATACAACTGTAAAAAATTACTTGCAAAATTATTTAAGTTATAAAATTAAGTTATAAAATGCCCAGGACAGAGTTGGATGGAGAATGCTGATAGGCGGCCTATGCTCCTCCACGATGGGTAACAGGCATATGTAAGTAAGTAAAAAATTAATTTTGTTACTTGCAGAATTAGGTTATAAAATGTATAAAACTGTGAAGTAATGCTAATATATTTACAGAAGCTTTTATTAATATCTAAATAAACTTCATATGGAATGATTTCGTCACTAGATAAATGTAATTATACAAACTTACTATTGAATTACTATGTAAGTACTATGAAAAATAATTTTATTGTCTTACTGTTCATGTCATCACCATTATTCGTAATACCATTATCATAGTTATTATTGTTGTTATGAATATCAAAACCTTTTACCGAAATGATAATATCCTGAAAACTGAATAATTACATCGTTTAAACTGACATTGCATTAGCGCTAATCACTTCGTTGATTCATTCAACTTATTATTATTATTATCATAATTATGAAAACCGACACTAATATTTATGTTACCGATATGAATCCATAATTGAAGAATCCTTTTTGGTTATCTAACGTCAATAACTGTAGGAGCGTTCATTTAGAAGATTTATCAAAAACAAATGATACTTTCAGTTTTAAATGGTATTTATCACTCAGTGAAATAAGTTACGATATCGGAAAAACTATAAAGCACAGGACTATTATTTTTTTCATAATATAGGACCTCTCACCAATGTATATTCATTATCTGTTCTGTAATTGAGCCCAGGGCGTTTAGTTCTCGTGATGAGAGCGTTACATAGAGACTAGTGAGTTGAAATCAAATGATCAATTTATCTCTAACGTTTATTGGTTTGTGAGATAAAGATACTTTTCTTACAAAAATAAGTAAATATATCAGAACACTGTTGAATAATCAACACTTCAACTTTTATCTTGTTGTTTCGAATAATGTGCTTTGATGGAAGCAAATATTTACTAAAGAAATCCTGCTAATTTCAATCTGAAAGATTGGATGATTTCATTTGATACCAAGTAGATCAATGACTTTTAGGTAGCTGTATACATTCCATTAAAATTCGCGACCCCTCTATACCTTGTATTACGAAGTACTTTTTACAGATAACCTATTTTACAATGAACCAGTAATTATTATTATGATACAAATCTTGACCAAATAATATTTAAATTATACTCATACAAACCAGTGTTAAATAGGAAGAACATATTTGTAAAATCTCAGCGAATGAATTTGAAGTTAATCCAACGTTTCGCTTGGCAATCTGGTCCAAGCTTTACTTCAAATTCATTCGCTGAGATTTTACAAATATATTCTTCCTGTTTAATGTTTAACATCAACTCGGCGCCCAAATACTGTGAAACTATTCGCTCTAATTTAAACGAAAGTTCTTATATAAACTAGTGTTCATTTTATTATTTATTAGACATTTCAATCGACATCAAAATGAAATCTGTTAACTGTTCCATATTCACCAATATCATTCACTGTATATATTGTAAACTTGTTTATTATTGTAAAATGAATGATGCTTTGTATATATGTAATTTGTAAATGTTTAGGTGATAAAGATTTACGAAATGAATAATGGACTAAATATTATTATTAAACATAATACCGTCAATGTGAAAAAAAATAGAATACAGTCAGTTTTCTAGGGATTTATTTATATCAATAAGGATATAGTTATAATTAACTAAAGTGTTTTTATATCAAAATTTATAATGTCTAAAGAAATATAATTAACTACAGATTTCAAAACCTATAGGTCCTGGGTTGAAATCTCTCGAAACAGGATCGTGGATGTGCACTGCTGAGGAGTCCCACAATAGGATGAAATGGCCATCCAGTGTTTCCAGGATTTCCATGATGGTCTAGTTTCAATTAACTCATAACCTCAACTATTAAATTTTCTAGTTTGTCATTGTAATTTAATAGAAACATTATATTTTATTGAATTGAAACTTTGGTCTAGATATACTTAACTAGAATGAGTCTGAATTGAAAATGAAATTATCATTTGTAAGCTACTCAAGAAACTACACCAAAAAGACATAGATGTAAGAAATTCATACTCCATAAATTTGAAAGTAAATACAGAAGTACACTTAAATAAATAAAACAATTTTCAACTGTTTCCTTTCCAAACTCTACAATTATATGCATAAAACTTGAATAATACATAAATTCGATATTTGAAGAAGAAGAACAAAACCAAATAGTATTATGTTATATATTTAACAACACAAACGATCAACAAGTGTACACTAATTTCGTGAACTAAAAACAGCGCCGACCGATCAGAAAAATGTAAAGGACAATCGTTTCTAGTAAGATCTTAGCATTGTCAGCAAAATCTATGAAACCTTGTAATCGTTTTAACAAATATGAAACTGTCTGTTAAATAAATATATTAGAATCCTAGCAAAATCCATAACTATATTCATCCAATAGAATACCTTGTCTGTCATTTATCACCTAGAAGCTGATAGGTTTATCAATAGGCCTATCAATATTTACAACTTATAGAGGTATGAATCAGAAGCTTGCTGAGAAAGTGCATATGCTGCAGTCGAATATACTCTAATGATTCGATCATTATTTTTGATTATTATTATTTATATAGTTGGTATCATGAGTCAATTAAAGCTAGACCATCATGGAAAACCTGGTCGTTTCGTCCTATTGTGGGACTCCTCAGCAGTGCGCATCCACGATCCCGCCTTGCAAGATTCGAGCCCAGGACCTACCAGTCTCGCGCCAGGGCACTTAACCGATAGACTAATTAACTCATGATCTCAACTATATAAAAAATTACTAAAATCTCCACAAAACCCCCTTCTGATATTATTATTATTATTATTAATTAATCTTTCATACCTTTCACTATTCACTAGTCAAATATATTTCTGTACTAAAAAAACATCGATCTACTATACATAAACAAAAATTAAAAGAATTTTCTCCTTTCTCTTCTTCTTCTTCTTTAAAATCGTTTCATAAATACTACGGTCTTTGTTAAAAATCCTACCCATACTTTGATAGCTTTATACATATTTCTTTAAAAAATATTTTCATTTTAATTTCTTCTTTTAATTAATCACCATTCAATATTAATTGTTGTTCATAATATATATTAATAAAATTTCACGTTACTTCCCTTGCTTAATTCTAATATTAAAAAAAGAAACTGTTTACATTCTATACATCTATCTATATGATATTCGTTTGAAGTAGTATTCTTTCGTTGTTTTCTTTCTTTTTTTGTTTTGTTTTTTTTATGATACTAAAGTAAACAATTTTCTATTCTATTTTTGTAATGTACCATCTTTAGTTAACGAATAGTGTTAAGTCATTAGTTGCGGTAAACAAATTTATATACCTACCTACCTATATATATATATATAATTAATCATTCATAAGTCATATGTTACATTACTGTTTATTTTAGAAGAACCAAAGTATAATAATAACATAAACAATCCCAAGGATTTATTTTATTTAGTACTTATCAATTCAATTATTGAATCAGTTTGAAAATAATATTATAAGAATAACTATATATGTACTGACTAATGTCTTTTCTCTGAGATTTCTTAACTGTATACAACTTTACGTTTGATATTAAGATTAAACTTAAGTTGTTTAGATAATTTATTGATCATAAAATGAGGATAGGATGAATTGGTTAAAAGTCAAAAGTAGTCAAATGAATTATATGTTGCAAACCCTTATCAACTGATTTGATTGTGTCTTGAGTTATATATAACTAATGACGAGCTACCCCGATTTATTGTATGAATTAGGATGAAAGAAATTTTATAAGAAGTCTGTTTATGGCTAGAATACTAACTCGCGACTGCTGAGACAAACCTTATTTAAAGGGAAAAATTTCATAAATGTGTGCATACAGGACTGCTGTATTGTTTTATGATGACTTTAAGTGGAAAGATTCAAGTTGGTCTTTAGAATGACAATGTATTAATTGACAGCTAGGATCGACGAACATTTTCTTCAGATTAGATAATCAACCTAATGATTTTAATTGTTAGCCTTTAAACACTGATTACAAATTGTATTATTATGAAGTTTTATTATACGAGCTCTGTAGCTTTGTAGGAATAACATTTATTATTTATCATGATACAAAAAACAGAATTGATTCATGAAATTTGGACCAATAGTAACTCGTAAAAGTTATGATCAATGAAGTTCACATATTCAGTAGGCGTATATTCACTTTTTTTATTATCAGCTATATTCACTATCATATTTTTGGTACAATACAGAATTCTCAGAATAAAGTATTTCAACAAGTTTCCATTTCTTACTTCTTCGTCGATCCTGACTATAAATACTGAGTGATCGCCAGTTAGATGTTAGCAGTTCAATTAATCGACATCTAAATAATGTACATTCTTTTCGCTATATATTGCTAGCAACCATGATATCTCTGATTAGGCCTTTTGTAATTTGTACAACGAAAGGTTGTACACTTTTCAGAAATGCACCTGAATAGGTAATGCCATTATTAGTCATAATGATGTACTAAGACAAACAAAATTAGATAAGTTGTTGAATTATCTAGATGGCAGGAACAGATAACCCAGATGTTCAAGCAGGCTGTTATTCTGGTAAACTATACAGTTAGTGAAAATGACTAAATATTTTGCGGATTTCACAGAACTAGTTCATTTATTATTAGTCGGTATTTAAATTAATATGTTCGTAAAGCTACTTTTCATCTTATTGATTGATAAACAGTGCAATACTTTACACAATATTGACTGTCTAAAGTTTTTGATAAATCCTTTAAAACAAACTATATAATGAAGCAAGAATTATTCTTATCTATGAAATACTCTTTGGGAGATAATGGTTGTCATTTGAATGTGTAAAATGTTATGAGGGGAAAAATTTTACAATTTGTTTAAACACCATCTGTTTGTTTTTATTGTCAAAACCTGTTTTAAAAGTCACTAGAATATAATTTTTAGTTTACTGTTTTATTGTCAAACTAAACAACATTATCATATTACCTTTAACTATGCTGGATTATGGGCCTAGTAAAGGGATGAACTGTATACAATTCAATATAAAGCATATAAATCAATACGATACTATGAGAAAAACTGATAGTGTGGTAAACCAAGTTTAATGACCTGACACAGTTAATATTTTTTCGACATTTTTTCTTAGGCCGAGACTGAAGCTCATAAGTTTGTCCAGAGAATTATTAAAAATAATACCAAACATTACTATGGAGGCTTATGGGGATTGTAGCATTTCAGAAGTTCGAATCTGAAACTGGTCTTTCTTAGACAACCACTGGAAACCTGAAAGCACTGTACGGCTGTTTCGTCCTAGTACGGCATTCCTTAGTAGTGTGCACCTCTGACTCTCCATCTGAGAATAGAACTAGTGACCTCGAGTCTCTCTCATGAATGCTGGACGGATGAGATTCGAACGATATTATGAATTGACTGAACTTGGAAATTATTGCCATTAGATGCCAACTATGCCACCTAAAAGTTGAGCGTTGAAGCCTGAGATTAAAGGTTCTAGGTTTGATTCTCAGATCTGAGGTCGTAGATACTCACTGATGACGTGTCCACACCAGGATGAAACAGTCATATTATGATTCCAGGTTTTTAATAATGGTCCAACTAGGATCGGTTCGTGGTTTAAATTATGGTAATCCTACAGTCCCCACAAATGTTCCATACCAACAATGACCATATATTCAGTAGTGACTAACTTCAAGGTACAAATCCCGGAGTTCTCGTGAGAAACCATAACCAGTCGATTTTATTCATGCCAGATGTGAGACAGTTACCTACTGCAGGTAATTAATGAGTGTTGGAGAATATTATGTTAATATTAGACAAATGATTAACTTCATAATTCAAACTTATTAGACTTCAATCAAATGACAAACTAAAGGCTGACAAATTTAGTAATGACTAATACAACATATTAACATTAGTTCAACCTAAATAATACTACCGTTTGAATTTTGACTGTCATTTATGAATCCAAATTGCTAGTAGCAAACAACATCCCTTTGAAACTTATCCCTTCGCATATATAATTTGTCTAATATTTATGTTCCTTTTTTTTGTTCATAAAAAATTAGGTTTCGATTTTCGGAAAGTAGATTCTATCATGTGAGTGACTGAAATAAACTATAATTTTTGGTTAATATTATTGAAAGAAATGCAGAAAATACAAAACTTGTTGAATGTTCATTTTTGAAAATGTCATAGCCAATCATAAATCATTAAAATTTTTATCAAATCATAGCTAATCAAAATAGTAATTAATTATATTGTGACAGGACTTTATTAAAATTAGGAAAAACCGATCAATTATAAGAGAAAAATTTTACAATCACAGCATTGAAACGTCATCTCACATGTAAGTGAACTAGAAGCATCTAAGATTTGCAAAACATGGGTTATACTACGTGAACCAATAAGTGAGAAAGTAAAGGTTTATGTTCTCAAAGTTAACTTGCCATACATCATGATTGTTATTTTGTGCTATCAGTCAACAAGTTTTTCATTCTCTGTTGTGTTTGTGGTTTCCTTCTAGAGTATTAGGAAATATATTCCAAGCCAGTCATTAGTCAGCATAACAAGTGACTTGTGAATTCCATCCCATATAAGATCATAAGTACGTATAGTTAAATAGCTTAAAACTATGATGGAACGGTTATTCAGAACTGTCTGGATTAGATATTTATTCATCTCTAGTACACCTGTTATCTTACTATTAATTTGTATTTCTTATTGATTGTGTTTATGCCAAGAAGAGATCAGGCTATTTGACTTTTTATCAGTACTCTTTAATTCTTCCATTGAAGGAAATTCTCGATGGCTTTTTCATAATTCATATTTCAGTAGTAACATTTGCTATAACCTGGCTGAATGTTATCATTTTTATACTGCCAACTTTGTTATGTATCCCAAGATTATTACATGTTTCTATAAAAAATCGTTTCTTTTCAAATTTAATTTCTGTATAGAATATGAAATTATCCTAAAAGACATGTCTCTTCTATTAGAGTGTGGATTATTAATGTTGAAGCGTTGGTGTATGACAGAGGTCCGGTTTATCTGAGTTCCTATTTGTTGCATCTTATTAGAAGGAACCTTAATCGTCCGTCAATACATATTACTGTAGCCCAACCTTAAACGCCAACACCTTTATCATTAATATCGAAATTTAATAGTTTAGTTACGTAATCCTTTTCTATCGTTATCACTGACTCACAAACTGACTTGATTAGTAATGTGTGGGCGAGGATGATAATGATTGGTTGTTTGCTTAGTCAGAGTAGTAGATAGTCTGACAGATACTAGATGAGTTATATATTCTCCTACCCTAGTTATTACTGTGATTGTTGACGGATTGTTGTCGGTTTCGGTGTGGAAATATATTTACGTTTTAATCAAGCTAATAATGTGTTCTTGATCTGAGTTGTGTTGAAATCCTGTGTAATAAACACTGACGGGGAATCTAGTGTAGATATTCGTCTAAGGCAAATTAACATCTCATTCGTGTAGATGTGGAAAACCGAGCGTCATAACAATGAGTTTAATATTTTTCATTAAAGCACATAAATATCACTGTATATTAAAGTATGATAAAGATCTGATTGGAAACAATATTGTTTCTGTACATGTGTTTTTTAAGCTACACTGCACTCATGATCCCTATTAATATCAGAATACTAATATTCATATCTAGTGTTTATTTCCTATCAAAAAAAAAGTTTCTTCATCCAACAGAGATATGAAAAGGGTATTTCTTTTCTATTCCTACTAGACACCATCTTAAGGAGGTAGACAGGTAAAGTGACTAACTGAAACGACCAAAACAACTATAATTAGCACACATAATATAGATATAGAAAAATAAATTCAATTTTACTGTAGACATTTATTGAATTTTATGTTTGGATTGTTCTTCTTATTTATCACCCCACTCCATATCAACCAACAAGAGTTTGAAATAGATAAATAAATAAGCTTAACCTATATTTCTCTTCATCCTATAACTATTCTTTTCTGTAATACATGATTTATTTAATTTTAAGCAAATGATTTTTGTCTAAGAAACAGATAGGAAAAGGTACATGAACATGGAATTTTAAACAAGAACAGTTTGCGTTACATAAAAATTACAAAAAAACATGAATTGAAATAGAAAAAATCATTTTTTTCCCTTTTTTGACATCTGACTATTTCCTTTTTTTTAAAAAGGGTAAATTTTTTTGAAATAGCATGAAAGGATTGTCAATACCTACAATAATATCTGCATATAAACAGAATTTATGATGATGATTATGTTTATATAGTTGAAATTATGAGTCAATTGAAGCTAGACCATCATGGAAAACCTGGAAGCACTGGACAGCCGTTTCGTCCTACTGTGGGACTCCTCGGCAGTGCGCATCCACGACCCCGCCTCGCAAGATTCGAACTCAGGACCTATCAGCCGTCTAGTGCTTACAGGTTTTCCATGGTGTTCTAGCTTCAATTGACTCATGATTTCATCTCAATTCATATTGTGTATCCCTACTTATTTGTGTTACCACTGCTACTATTACTAACCTCAATACTCTGACATCTCACTATGCTGATGTGATATGACAGCTTAAACTGACACATAACTGTCCCAGGTTGTAAGTTGCATATAACTGATTGACCATTAATCCAGGTAGAATATAACTTTATTCGAGGTATAGAAAAGGTATAATTAGATTTGATTTTTAGACTCAAAGTGTTCACTACTTAACCATAGTTGGAATATAACATAATATTTATCTGTAAGATGTAAGAAAGCCGTTGACTTTAAAGGATTTTTGGTTGCTTAACTAAAGTAGTTTGAATATTTAAAGATATTTTTCAGACAGAAACGGTATACGCTTTCAAGCGAGTGCACACTCCTGAAACTACACTTATCTAATTAGCTGATATAACTTCTCACTTAATCCTGTAACTATTTGAAATCAATTTACCAACGAAATTCAAGTTGTTGGTTATGTTTTTTGTAAATTATGAAGTAATTCGCAAAGTTTGTCTAATAATTAAGACAGAATCCAAATGATTTTCACATCACAGTTTATGGTTTCAATATATTAAAATTACAGACTGTAATTTGACCTAGAGTCTATTTTTTATTTCACTTAAATTATATTTCCATTTACCCTAGAAATACGATAAACTATCTTTCTGCCTGTCTAAATAATAATAATATCTATGTAATATTAGATAACAATAATGACAATAATAACAGATTGTGAATTGTAGTTAAACAGCAGCTTGTATTTTTCATCCCCCTGTTTGTCATCCGAATATTAGCTAATACTCATTTATTTCATTTTGGGATATTTTACTGTATTAACATGGCATTCAATAGCTGGAGATAAGAAAACAAAACTCTTCTGATAGGTTAAGATTTCAAAGTAGCAAATATCAGAAAAAAGGAAATAATTGAAAAGCTATTTCTTTCAAGGTCATATATACTTTTAGGACTTCAAATAGTGTTATTCCTTCATACAATGTTACGTATGCCCAACCACCGACTGCCCGGACGAGCGATGTTTTATGGTGTACAAGTAGGTTGGAAGAAATCTAGGAGTAACCAGACCAAGACGTGGCACAAATCCATGAAGTCACTGACAAGTGGACTGAGCCATGTTGGTAGGTGTAGACTACCCGTTTGGGATTCGCGAGATGATAGCAATCGATGGTTAGAGACCTTGAATGACATGGCTCAAAATCGTTTGCAATAGCGCAGGTGCATCCACTCTTTGTGTTCTTTCAAATTCCAATCTTCTTGATTCTTCATGTTTCCATCTTTTTTCTCTTTTCAAACTTATTTCACTGAATTATATTCCTTTTATAACATCTTCAAAACTTAATCTTTCGGATTACTGCTTATACTCTTACTACCTCTACCACTATGAGATTTGAATCGACAACTGCATCTCTGTGCTAATGTGATATGGCAGTTCGAACTGATGTATGTACGTACGAAGTTCTATGTTGTGACTTACTGATACAGTTTCTTAATAGCTTCATCCTATGAGACGATCAGTACTGTCGATCATTGTTGAGAGTTATTTTAGAATTGCTTACAGGGTTTTATCAAGGATGGAAAATGTATATAAGTATCTCTATAACAGCAGATAAGTATCGAAATGCACATTTAAGTGATAAATTTTAACAAATTCTTTTATTTGCACAATGAGGTGTTAATGAAGGTGACAATAATAAAGTATATAGAACCTTAACGATTCGCTTCTAAGATATAAGAAGAGATAGCACGGATCACCAAATTTGCCTTGTGTTATTTGTGAATTTCAGATTGTATTTTACCACTACATTTTTCAGTAAAACACAGACTTTCATTAATGATGAACAGTTGAAATCATTGAGTGGTCTTGTTCAGACTCCTAGCACAAGCGGAACTTCACATCAGAATGATGCAGCTGTTTACTGTTTCCTGATTCTCAAAGCTTGTCTAACTAAGAATGGTCCATGAACTAAACTGTATATGGAATAGCATTTATAGCCATTAAATACTTCTTCGATCCTCACATTGGCCTTTTTAATTACAAACTGAAGAGTCTTCTAGTTTTTAATCCATCATTTGAATGATTTTATTAAATTATTATGAACCCTTTTTTATTATTACCAAAAATGTCAAATTTTTTCAAGATTCATATTTGTATTTATTTCATTGAAAAGCATATTCATACATGATTGATCACCCAATTTTCGAAATGAATTATAAACTCAAGGTATTTATTGTATTAATCTGAGAAAAGCTAATATTTCATTTGAATAGTTATTTTAAATAATTAGTTTTTTTTGAAAAATCAAGTGACTACTAACTAAGTGACGAGTAGTAAGTATTTCAGATAAAAGTTTGTTCCGTTGAGATCAGTCACAAACAGTATCTAAACCATCGTTCTATGCTCTTTGTGATTGACTGAATATCTGACCGCAACAACATATTAGAGTCGAACTGTGCTATTTTGAATTACTTAATTACTGATGTTATGCATCATGAAGCAATGTCCATCGATCAGCGATTTTCAACCAACTCCTTATTGGGCTCTACTTTCCAGTTGTTCCTAAATGTTATAAATTCTCCTGATGACTCCCTCCAATTCCAGAGACAATGAGTTCTTCGGTTTGTCTAGTTCCCTCTTTCCTTAAGAATTCCAAGTTTGAGATGTACATTAATTTCAGTGGTTATGACCTATCCACTTTTAGCGTCTTTTCCTAATTACCTGCTCATATGGAGGTTAGTTTTTCCTCCGCCATAGTAGGCTATTGATGATAGTTTCCGGTCGAAGGATCTGGAATATTGTGCATGGACGGCTGTTTATAAATACCTTTGCACTTTTGATGATGGCTGATGTAGTTCTTCAAATTTCAGTTCAGTAAAATAGGACTATTTTGACATTTGTATTGAGAATTCTGACTCTGGTTTTGGCTGGCAGTTGTTTTAATTTACAGGTGTTCTCCAGTTGCAGGAAAGTTACCCTCGCTTTCCCAACCTCTGCTTTTAAATATACATAAGGTCGCCTTTGTTTACCAATGATACATCCCATGTATCTAAACGTTTCTATCTCTTCCATTGCTTTCCCATCAAGTATAATTGGGTTGGTGTTCTCTGTGTTGTATTCAAGGATCTTCCTTTTTCCCTGGTGTATGTTAAGGTCTACTGCCGTAGAGGCTTCAGCTACACTCGCTGACTTCATTTGCCCTTGTTGGTGTGTATGGGATAGAAGAAGTAAGTTGCCTGAGTAGTTTGAATCGTCTAGTCGCATGCAAGACTGTAGTGGCTGGTACTATGTCAAGCTCACATAGGTTATTCTAGCTTCTGGACAGACCAATTTATTCATTCTTCTCAGTCACATTTTGCCCTAGTTGATTATTCGCCTATTAAACCTGGACGTTTGTATATGATTGTTCATGTGTTAATTGTTTGGCCTATTCATTACATGCTTATGACTTATTTTTATCTGCTTATACATATTGAGTTCACTCGCCTTTTCCACTGTGCTTCTCTTCGTTTTCCATCTTCCCAACGACATTTTCCTCTTCCTTTAGTTTTTCTGATTGTCTGTCTGGATCGACGAGTGTAGGCAATATATGTACCCACATTCATCTTTGTATTTAGCTTATTTTATTGTTTTTTTCCAACGCCAATTAAGTCGATAATGATACATGAGGGTTGGCGGCATGTATATTTCTATAAAAATCATCATACGATTTAATTAGAGTCAGGTACATGAACACTAAAAACTTCAATTGTATTACATGCTTCCCCTTAGATGTAGAAGTCTTCATACACCAGTTAACTAAAAGAATAAACAGGAATCGTGATAGCGAGCAGCTTTGTCTGACACCGGTCTTCACTTGGAGTGTATCTGTGAGCTGCGCTCCATACATGGCTGTGCAGTGCAAACCGCCGTATGAACTCCGGATGATGTTGACGATTTTCTCAGGTACACCATAGTGTTAGGGAAGGTCCCATAAATTTCTCTTATCCACGCTATCAAATGCTTTCTCATAGCCAAGGATTCTGATATATATTTGTGAGTTTCATCCAATTGGCTATCCAACAATGAGTCGTAATATTGCTATTTGATTGGTACACGATCGGTCCCTACGGAATCCAACATGCTGATACTGAAGTTGGGCGTCTACTGGATCTTTTATTCCGTTCAACAACACGACATTCAAAACTATGGCTGGCACTAACGGTAGTGTTTAAGTGGCCCAAGATCTGACTCCGATTTGAACAGACGAATGAACATGTCATGAACACAAATGTTTCGCTTAAGTCCGTATATTAAACTTAAGCTAATCATGTTTGACCGATGTCAGAAATAAAAAGCCAACTACGGATTTAGTTGAATGGATTTACTTCATGCACTTGCTCAGTGAGATAGTCATTCAAATGAGATTCGGGAAAGAGGAGAGAATCGGAAATGGAAAGTATCCTCATGCCTTTTGATAAAGCGTGACTCACTAGTTATAGTGGGGGAAAAGGGTAGGCTAAAGATATGTGTTTAGTAGAGTAACTGATACACACCTACGCGTTCATATACAGACAGTTCAGATTGATGAGGCTATACACATGAGCTGTAACGACTCGAAAAATTTAATTAATTAGTTTTTTCAATAGCTAGTATAACAAAGGTACGCCTGATATAATACTGAAGAATATAATGTAGTTTTCAGTTACTAAGATTTTACTTTGGTTTCTTGGTGGGGTATCCCTCCTTTCACTATGTTAGCACTTGTTCTTCCTCCCAAATCCTTCTAAAGAGAATGTGGAACATCTTTGCAGTTGTTTCTTTGTCTGACTTTAGTGCTTCAGCAGGTATGTTGTCTGGTTGTAATGCCTGCTCACTATTGATTTGTCTGACGCCCATACTGATCACTTTGACTGTTGGTGAGACAACAGTTGTGGAAAAGTCCGTAGATGCTACTTGGATGTCTGGTACGTTTAGTAGGGTTGTTCTATTAAAGAGTTCCTTAAAGTACTCTATCTACCAGTTTCACTGCTCTTGAGCCTCTGTGATTGGTTCGCTTTCTTTTTTCTTAACTGGTGGCTCAGGTTTGCTATATTTCCCTGCTAGCTTCTTGGTATGCTACAGTTGTTTCAAATTGCCTTCTCTTGCAGCTTTCTCTGCTACCGTTGCTAGGTCTTCTACATGTTTCCGCTTATCAGCTATAATGCTCCTTTTCATTCGTTTGTTTGCTTCTGTATATTTGGCCTATACCTTAACTTTTCAGCTGTTTCTTCGCTATTGTTGATCTTTGTCTTTCTTTCCTGAATCTCTTTGAAGGTATAGTTTCATTCTTTATGTTAGTGCTTCTTGCAGTGCAACACACCTAGCCATATTGAGGTTATTGCTTCTTTAGTACTTTTCCAGTTGTTCTCCATAGTGGTTTCCTCCTTTTTTAAATCTTGTAAGGTTTGGAACTTGTTGCTGAGATCTATCTTGAATTTGTTGGGTTTTTCAGTATCTAGAGAAAAGGCTATACTAAACTTTCATAATTCTGTTTCCCCAGTTTCAGCTTGGACACCACCATTGGTGATCTGAAGATATATCAGCTCCTCTATTCGTTCTAACGTTTCCCATGAACATTCTAAACTTTCTACTGAAGCAGATGTGATTGATCTGGTTCCCTGTAATGGGGTTCAGTAAAACCCTTATATCTTTGTGCATGAGCTTGTGGGGAAGATGGTCCCGTCTGCAACCACTTTGATGTGATCACATAGATCTGAGAATCCCTCATATTCTAGTCCTTTCCCTCCATTCCATTTCATCTCATGATATTTTCATATACTGTGTGATTTATTCTGCCCGTGGTGTTTAGATCCCTCATCGAAATAGTCAAGTACTTTCCCAGGCATTTCTCTACGATCGACTGGAGCCTCTCATAAGACTGATTTTCACTGAATCTTGTTAATGTGCGCATAGCGCTAGATAACATTCATTGTAATCCCTTTCTTCTTTGTTTTGATGTTTGCCTTGATGATCCTGAATCCATGAGATTCTCATCCTATAAGTGTTTCTTGGGAGAACGTCAGTGCAATTCCTTGTGTTTGCGAGACATTTTGTTCTCCATGACTAGAACAAAACAAAATTTCTCCCAAAGCTAATCTTTTCTATCCAGCTTCCTCCTAATAAGTTTCACATATTCGAAGCACTGTCAAGATGTATCTTCACACTTCTCTAGCTACTTGAATAATTCTCATGGTCTCTCACACTGTACGCACATTCCATGAACCTATGTGTATATCAACATTTGAATATATCATACATTATTAAAACACGGGAAAAATTGTGTTGCGATAAAATTGTAGAAAACTAGAGTTTTGAAAAACTGTGAACAGACTTATTCCCGACATTCAATGTAAGGTGAATTTCTAACTTTTATCTAAAACTTTCAATAAACTGTTCGAAATATTAGCATAATAAGCGAATTGTTACACTTTGAACTATTGATTGAGTAACTGTTAAAATAAGATCTTACACAACTTTGACACATTCCTATATTTTTTGTTAATTGTAAAAAGATCCATATAGTTGCAATATGACAGAATAATAGATTTATAACTGAGGCGGTTACAGAACCGAACTCAAGTCGAAACCAAAGACATATCAGATAACAGAAATATTATCAAACTTGAAGTTATCTACTGGGTAATAAATGATTAAGCAAGAGTTACATCAAAGGTCATGTGATAACCAATGAAGTTTGACTTATGTCGGTTTCAGTGAAAACTAGAAGCTTTTTCGAAATTCCCTCTGTTCAGTGTAAAAATGTTAAATAGTACGGTTAATGATCCAGTAAACTGGTTATACTGAAAAAGGATATTTTGAAATTTATCTTCTAGTGTACCTAATGTAACTGAGGGAAATAGAAAAACACTCGCCAAACTCATCTCAGTTCAACATCATAAATCTCTTTAAGTCTATATTTCATTGTAAGACAGTTGAAAGGAGATCGATAGAAAGTTTATGACTAAGTTATGCTCTAGTTGGGGTTGGTAAGTAACTGTGACTTTGAAGGAACTGAAGTTTCTGATAGGACTTGAGCTCCCACCAGAGAGTATACATAATAAACATTGTCGATTCAATTTTTGACAGAGCAATTACTCACAGCAGTATGAAAGATTAATACTTGATTAATTGTATATATATTTCATAGCATTGTTCAAGAAAATATTTACTCCATTAGGCGGACGTCTTTGTTGTTTACTCGAATGATTTGACTGACCATTTTACAATATAGATATTTCATACTAGCAAATCTATTTTGTTGATCATATATCGAACTCAGTTATTGGTCAATCCCATTATAATCGTAATTTGATCAGCCGACTCTAACTTTGGTAATAGTCAAACATACATAGCCTCACTTATTATATGTGAGAAAATCAGTTTAAAGTCTAACAATGAAAGTTGATTATTATTTCATACTTGTGTAGTAATAGGAATTGATTTATAATTGCGTCACTACTACTCAAATGGGTTAGCCTAAATTTTAATAACCTTGGAACGATATTCTACTAAACAAATTGTTGGTTGTAAAATAAAATCTTCGGGATTAAATATGACTATACAGCTTGGTTGTGTGGTTTGTTTAAATTAATTCAACCGGAAGATAAGTATGATTACGGACTGATATCTGCAGAAGAACCTTTTAAAAATGCGGAGTGGTTTCAGGTCAGAATTTGTGATTAACCATCAATACGCACCAACTCTTTCATACGGGATCCAACCACAGAATATCAGGTCACGTGGAATTTGGCGGTTCGGTCGTTTCAACTTAAGCCCGTAGATAAATGAGCACCAAACTAGGATAAAGTAGCTGACTAAAGCTCCCTGGTTTGTGACGGTCCCATTAACGAAAACTATCTTCAAATTGGTTCACATCTTTCATTCTTCTAACTGGACAATAATCATTTGCTCCTTAGTGATGAGTTTCGATAGGACTTTTCTTAAGTTTCAAGGGAAAGCCGATGACACATGAAACCAACTCAGTCAAGAGTTAGGTAGTTGTCACCTATAGGAGTACTCTATCTCTGGCTACGTCCTGAATTAACTAAGTTTAGAAATTTGGGGCGGTAGATTTAGAATCCGTAGTGTTAGGTTGCCATAATAGCTGGAAAACAAGAAAATTCTAGTTTAAATTTCGTATGGGTTACGTGTAAATTCTGTCCAGGAATTTTAAACAAAGACAGTTTAGTTGTATACAGCCAGTTTTTCTTCACTATATCTCCAGTCTGTAACGAAAATCAGCTGTAAAAGGAAAAAAAATTCTTATATCGAGAAATGAACGTCTAATTACGCTTGAAGCATAACTCCTTCACTTTACTATAGTTTCAAGATAAATGTTGGTCATAAAAGCCCAGTGAAGTGTACGATGATGCTTAGTAAAGGAACAATCCAGTATGTAAGTCCAAATGATAAAAATATAAATCTACTACCTGAAACCACGAAACTGTGTATCCGTTGAAATCCACTTTAGTTTACATTAAAAGATCACAGTTGCGAGAATACTATTTAATTATAGAGAAGTACATTTTTTAAGCATCCATATGTGTTACCGTAGTATATATGAAATAAGTATTTATTTGATTATTAGTTAGGCACTTTGTTTATTTAGGTTCTAGGCTCAATTTATGCAAGTTTTTGTTATGAAAAGTAACACTTTTTCAAAAATATTAGGCTACAAATAATATTAGACATAAACACCATCGGACGCCGGCCCAGTGGTCTTGAGGTTAAGTGCTCTGGTGGTAGGTCCTGGGTTCGAATCTCGCGAGGTGAGGTCGTGGGTGCGCAATGCTGAGGAGTCCCACAATAGGACGAAACAGCCGTCCAGTGCTTCCAGGTTTACCCTGGTGGTCTAGCTTTAATTGATTCATGATCTCAACTATATAAAATTACTAAAATCTCCACAAAAACCCCCCTTTTGATAATTTATTTCTGTTATACAGATAGGTAGGAATTTATACTAGTTACTTACCATGTTTCATTAATGTTTTTTTCTACAAATTGAAGTGAAATCTATGAAATATTACTAGAATATGTAAAGTCGATTGATTTTTAGAGGGGAGGGCAATTACTTGTGAAACTGACTTTGTTTAGTTTATAATTTAAAGTAAGGTTTGATGTTCTTTCTTTTAAAACAGATAAATACTTATAATGTGATCAATTCTAATGAACATCTAACCTTCAGCTTTTAGAAAGTCGAATCCGAATAAATGAAATTATTGACTACACAGTAACAAAATCATTAGATCATTCAATAAGTTAATTTAATTTTCTATTAAATATAAAGCTATGCAGTCCCTTTTTGTGAATGTTGAAGGTCTAATTGATCAGTCTTTGCTAGCTTTTGAGCGTCATTAACAGATTAACCAAGTTTACGTATTGATTATATTTTGGACAATAATGAAATCGAAGATGTGTGTTACATTATAGTAGTGGTTCACCAGTTAGACGTACCTGAATCATAATGTTGATATTCATAATTCAATTCTAATTCAGTACCTATCCACTTTAAATGTCCAGATTTCGCTCACAAGGCTACTAAATCATTATAATCATTAACATGTTCAACGGGTAGTGTTAATTATGAGGCCTTGGATTTTCTACTTTACACTGATGATTAGTAAAGGATTAAGCAGAGAGCGATTGCTACGTGGCAGTTAACAGCAAAATTGGCAAAAATTATACTTTACGGATTTTATATTATTGAGATGTTTGGTGGTTTAACGCAGTCAACATGAAACATAGACATAAGTTTCGTTTCATTTGGGACTCATCAGCAAGGAATACCTGTAATCTTGAGGGAGTTAGTGTCCGTAACAGAATCTATCGCGTGTCAACGAACCTCACAGTCTCATGTCATCAATGAGCTATTCGAGTCGCAACTGACGTTTTGTAAGACAGATATTTACAACCAATTAATAACTGGTTAGTCACCGATCAAGTTGTAACCTTAACGACAAGGTTAGACATTAAATCGGGCACTACTCATCAATTAATTGTATATATTTAATATTGTTTTCGATAGACAAATTCCGAGTTGATGCCAACATTCTCAGTGACAATTGTTCCAACTAAGCTTTCTGTTCAATTTGAAAAATGAACAAAGTAAATAATGACGGAAGATATTACTTAAATGAGTTGTTGAACAGATGATGATTATTTGAATATGGAACAAGTTGACTTCATAACTAATAAATTTGTGGTCAATAAATAAACATAAATGTCTAGAGGTTAAGCATTCGCACAACGAGCAGCCTATGCTCATCCACCAGGGGTAACAGGCGTAAGTAATTGCCTTCCTAGACTTTACAACAGTTAATTTACATAGATTCATCCTTCACAAATAATTTTTCCTAAGTGTAACGCAGATAACGCTTATACTAAACATGTTTAATTACAAAACATATTTTAAAGATTAACATACCTCCCTAGTAATTTTTATTACTCGCCAATGATTGCTGGTAAACTATTAAAGACCAGAATTAAAACGTCTCATCAATGTATACTCGTGGTTGCATACTGAATAGAAACTAGAACTGTCAAATATTACAGTAGTCATAATAATTTTTAAATAGTGAGATTAAATACATTAGTTTAATTTTTCAACTAATCAGTTGAGAGCCTACTATTCTTTGATTTGCCTAACATAGGTTAAGATCATTTCTGCTAATTTGCCCGCCGCGATTCAAATGAAACAAAGCTTGTGCATATTCTATGGTAATGCAAAGAAAATATCTTGTAGATTGAATTCAAAACCTAATAACTTCGATCGATATGAATTGTACTTTTTTATGTACCGATCTCTAGGCTTGATTTTTTTCAAATATATTTTCTGACCATTTCAATAATCTACGATACAGTGATTAGTAGTAGGAAGTGAAGGAGATTGATTATGAATACAGTGGTCTGGAGTGCTATTAGAGGTATGAGGGTAGTTATCACTTCCCGGTTGCCCACACCGTGGAAGGGTTCTTCTAGAGGTACCTGAAAAAGAAGTCGGATTAGTGTTGGTCTTAACGACCTGAGAGCGTGACCGCAGTGCCCAAGGGACAACTGCTTGAGGTCGGTCACACACGGCCTTTTTGTGGGGGATTTTTGACGTGTTAGCTCCGTACTTGTTGGGACCTTACCGCCAGGGACGGAAATCCGTGAGATAAGGCGAGGTGTGCATTTTTAGGGTCGACCTTTTCTAACCCCACCCCTCCTTGTGGGAAGGCAGCATCGCTGTCATGCTGGTTGTCTGAAGGAAACACCTTACTGCTGTCACACCTCTGTACAGTCAGCAGTACGACTTCGCCTTCGGACCTTGGGTTTGCTGCTTTTAGTCTTACCGCTCTTCAACCGACCTGTCTGGCATGGTAGGACCTCGAGGAACGATTGTTCCAGCCAGTATAGCTCGATTGGTTCATCACGATAGGCAAGCCTGACCACCACGTCAAGGTAGCAGCAACGGTCGGGAATCTACGATACAGGAAGTAACAATAGTCTCAATAATAAAATAATATGTTTATCATTATTCATTTAAGTCTCTTGCATTTTAATTTAGTTCCGTAATCAAATCACAGGGACAATCAGAACAAAGCATTTGATTCCCATGATGTTTATGCGATTAAAAACATCCATCTGATACTTGGAAAAGTACCCAATGGTATATATATATATATATATATATATATATATATATATATAGGAGTACTGACTGAGTTAAAGTTCAACCATAAACCTTAATGGAACACTGATGCACTTCTGCTACATATCAGATTTTGTAAAAATTCCGCAAGATAAACCTTTTGTCATCGATTTTTGTGTTCATAGGATCTACAATCAGGCTGGATACGATGGAATTATTAGGAGTGTCCTGCTTACCATTGACGAAATTGAGAAAAGCTGTATTCGTCATATAATCAGATGGATTAAAGTTTTACATTTAATTGCATCCTAGTTCTAGTTTGTGCGAAATCATTAAGATATACATTGTTTACTTCACAGATGTTTTTTTTAGTTTTCTTTAGTCAAGTGATTCCGTTTCGAAACTTTTATTTTATTATCTACGTTCTGTTTTTTATATCGATTTTGCAGATCATCACTAGGTAGTATAATCCAATCAAAATATATTTGATGTACTGAATGGAGATATCTTCTTTGTTAGGGTTATACTAATTACATCATAGCTTATGTTGAAAGCTGAGCTTTCAATACAGTGTATTCACAAAAATCTGGAATCAATAAAATGTGATAAGGAAAACAGTTTTTTAACTGAAATAATGCGCGGTTGGGGAAACCGAGGTAAACGGGCGTCTATTGACACTTAATAGTCTAAGCACCATTGATAGTCCAGTCATCCGTCACTTTGCCACTGATCATGATAACTGACCTCAATACTTACTGGTATGTACATAAAAACCATACATTTGCACTAACCCAAAACAGTCTGCTTGACGAAGGTATTTGACTAGGTGACCGGCTGACCATGGAGGTAGCAACTTAATTCATTAACAACAATCATCAGCCGCTTCTCTGACCACTTCCCCAGTCCTCAATCAACAGCTAACCAAGCAGAGAAAACCAAATCGAATAGATGTCTTACATATTCCTCTATAGTACCACAATAACTCCGCTACTTGATGATAAAAAGATGTTTAGAATACCAACTTTATTCATAGGACAGTATAAGCGAACTATCAAGTTAGCATTAATTGAAAGAAAAAGCTTTTGTGAAAGAACACAACCAGTACAACTTTAGTGTTGAGCTAGATCACCAGTACTCATCATAACATGAGCTAAATATGTACAATTTTCACGTGAGGAAAACATAAACCTAACTAAGAATACATGAATTATTTAATTAACGGTAGGAAAAAATTATTAATTGTAAATATGATAAGTAAATAAACTAGAGTATTAATTCTAATATTTTACAATTTAGACAAATTAGTATTTAAATAATAAATAGTTTGAGGCTGTCTTTTTTCTAGCAAGTGTGAAAAGGAAAAAAATGATTTAATCGTCTTTAGGTACATTCATAAAAAGATATGACATAGATTCATCATTATAAATACGTCTGATAGCTTCTGCCAATAATGGACTTATATCAACCGTACGAATTTTGTGGCACTGCATTTTTTGCACTTCATGTGGTACTGTGTTAGTTACAACTACTTCATCTATACGACTTTCTTCCAATAGACGTGGTGCATCTAAACTGAGCAGACCATGCGTTGCAATAACAAATATCTACAAATGACAATGATTTTTAAAAATAAACATTCTCCAGTTTAACTTCACAAAGCAAGAAAAATAAGAGAGGGCCTTGTTCATAAATTCCTCAGTCTAATTTGTCAAAAATCTTTGCAATTTCATAAAATAAATGGACAATGGAGTTATTTCACCCAGAGCTTTGATTGATTTTTAGCATCTAGAGAACCAGGATAGCTCGAGAGGATAGGTAGTGGTTGGGCATACGTATTACATACAGATCATCTATGTCGATAAATGTTAACAACCCTATCAACTCATCTGTCAAAAGTGCCAGATCAAAAATAAGTATGACCTGTTCATAATACCAAGAAGTTTACCAACTTGTTTTCCGATAACTTTTGTGAAATTAATTTGTTACTTGAATAGGATGTGCAGGAGTCAGCTTTGTGTTGTTTGATGGGCATGAAGTATGTCACATGAAAAACGACATGTATATGGTGGAGATTTTTTCTTGCAGGCATTTTTGTTCCAGTATAATGGTTAGACCGAGTAAGCAATACTGAGGCTAAACATAGGGTACTAAAAAAAGAAGGAAAGTCAGTTGACAAAATTGTGAATCCTCATTGACTGAAGTAGTTGGAACATGTGTTGTATATACCGCCTACGTCGAGGTACAATAGACCATATACGAATAAGCGTAAGTCCATGAAATCAGTAAGTACTAGTTTGAGCTATATATTTCAAGATCCAACCCACCTAATTGAAGGTTTTTGTGATAACCGAGACAAATAGTTTGGAATCCTGAGTGACATGGTCCAAAATCGATAACAGTGCAGCCAATACATCCACTCTCTGTCTTCCTTTAGATCTAGAATCCAAGTATTTCCTTGTATCTTTTCAATGTCTTTTCGAACTATATTCTCAATGTTTAGTCTTCCTCACTACCGCTGCGACTACAATTATTTCTACTCCCTTGATATTATTCTTGTTTATTTCATTTCGTCGTACTGACGTAGAATGGTAACTTGGCCTGAGGTACATTTGTGTTTGATTCTACGTTGATTCTGACAGAATAATTGATCTAACCAATAAACACCAAAAGTCGGAATTTAAATGCCTGATAAACCGTCGTTTTGTTAAAAGTAATCTAGAACTGGTCTGATCAAGAAAAGTAATATTTACATTGTGTACAAGTATGCTCGTTAGAATTATTATGTAGTGAAACGTTTTTTATTGTACAATGTCACACATAAAAGGGGAATAAGTTGACTCCAAGTAGTTTTGTAGTTAGCAATACTCCCTTAGTATATTGAAAATATAACCAACACATATGAAAAAATGTAGTCGACATCTTGAAAAGACTCGAGAATCAGGATCCTGGTTATTTTCTCTAATGTGCGTGTACTATTCCGTCTATAATTTAGCTTCCCGACCGTTGCTGCTACCTTGACGTGGTGGTCAGGCTTGCCTATCGTGATGAACCAATCGAGCTATACTGGCTGGAACAATCGTTTCTCGAGGTCCTACCATGCCAGACAGGTCGGTTGAAGAGCGGTAAGACTAAAAGCAGCAAACCCAAGGTCCGAAGGCGAAGTCGTACTGCTGACTGTACAGAGGTGTGACAGCAGTAAGGTGTTTCCTTCAGACAACCAGCATGACAGCGATGCTGCCTTCCCACAAGGAGGGGTGGGGTTAGAAAAGGTCGACCCTAAAAATGCACACCTCGCCTTATCCCACGGATATCCGTCCCTGGCGGTAAGGTCCCAACAAGTACGGAGCTAACACAAAAACTACCCACAAAAAGGCCGTGTGTGACCGACCTCAAGCAGTTGTCCCTTGGGCACTGCGGTCACGCTCTCAGGTCGTTAAGACCAACACTAATCCGACTTCTTTTTCAGGTCCCTCAAGAAATACCCTTCCACGGTGTGGGCAACCGGGAAGTGATAACTACCCTCATACTCGTAACAGCACACGAGACCAAGTTGGTCACTTTCAAATCCTTCCTACTCCTAATAACTCTCTTATCTCCACGACTAACCCTTCCCACGTCCTTTTATCACCTCGCACCGCTAGGGCAAACGATTCAAGTACACGGAACGTTATTCCTGGTCTCCTGAAACCACGCTCTAAACTACATATAGGAACTTTTAATGTCCGAACATTGTGCCAAATAAGACAACAGGCTTCCTTAGCTAGGACTCTAGAATCTTACACCATCGATGTGTGCTGCGTCTCCGAAACGCGCATACAAGATCCGAGTAGTGTCATTCATTTGACCTCACCTAATCAAAATAAAGAACCATCTCGATACACGCTTCGTGTATCTGGAAGCCCTGATGCTGCTTCCCGTGGCCTCGCTGGAGTAGGTATAGCATTAAGTCCTAGGGCAGAACTAGCTCTTTTAGACTGGATCCCAGTAGACAGTCGTCTATGCGCTGTCCGACTAAACGGATCAGTAAGGACTCGGAAAGATAGGGAAACTCGTCGTTGCCTCTTCGTCATCTCTGCTTACTCTCCCACTGACTGCAGCTCAGACTATATAAAAGATGAGTTTTACAGGAAACTTTCTGACCTTCTCCGAAAAGCTAGGCGTTCTGATGTAGTAATAGTGGCTGGTGACTTTAATGCTCAAGTAGGTAAACTAAGTGAAAGGGAAAGACACCTGGGAGGATCTTATGGTGTCGTGGCTAAAAGGACAGATAATGGCGACCGTCTGTTTCAGCTGTGCTCAGATAACCGCCTATTTCTTGCAAATACTAACTTTAAGTATAAGGAAAAACATCTTTTGACATGGCGACCCCCAAATTCGTCCCAACGTTGGACCCAATTAGATCACATCGCTATCAGCCACCGATGGAGGGGCTCGATAGAAGACTGGCGCTCATTCTGGAGCACATGTTTAGACTCAGATTATGCTCTAGTGCGAGCACGTATCTGTCTGCGTCTTACTGGACGTAGGAAAGACACTACAGGGAAGCCTCTAAAGGTTCTACTTAATGATAGGCAAGCTAAGAATATATTTCAGGAACAACTGGAAAAACAGTTAGACAGACATGTACGTTGTGTCCACCCCGAGGCAGCGTGGAATGACATCCGAAAAGCTGTGGAAACAGCTGTGATATCCGCTAGTAAGGTAAGCAATAAGGTTAGTCCTTCTGTGACAATCACAGTGGAATCAGTTTGACTAATATAGTGTCTAAAATATTAGCTTCAATAATACTTGGACGCCTAACCAAAGCTCGTGAAGAGCAGACTAGAGAAAACCAGACTGGTTTTCGACCTGGACGTGGTTGCACAGACCTGATATTCACTCTACGTCAGGTCCTAGAACATAGACATACATTTAGACGTCCCACGATAGTAGTATTTATTGACCTGAAGGCGGCATTTGACTCCGTTGATCGTGAGGTTCTATGGCCGTGTTTGTCAGTGAAAGGAGTATCAAAGAAGTACATTAACCTCATAAAGGCTCTCTACTCGAACACAACTGGTCGAGTTAGAGCCTATGGCGACTGTCATCAGAATTGGTTACCTCAAGTGGTGTTCGTCATAGTTTTTGACATAGTTTTATTTGGTGAAGACGCTGACAAAATGCAGAGTCTTCTGACCACCATAAGCAACAATGAAGACATGTTCGGGATGCGATTCTCTCCCTTGAAGTGCAAAATGTTACTTCAGGATTGGGTTGTATCGACACCTGAACTAATGATAGGGAGTGAAGTAGTTGAGCGTGTTGACAGCTTCACTTATCTTGGGAGTCTCATCAGCCCTTGTGGTCTGGTGTGTGACGAAATCTCAGCACGGATACAGAAGGCTCGTCTAGCTTTCGCCAACTTGCGTCATTTATGGCGTAGGCGAGATATCCGTCTAGCAACAAAAGGACGGGTTTACTGTGCAGCAGTCCGTTCCGTCCTACTATATGGCAGTGAAACATGGCCGATAAGAGTAGAGGATATTCGTAGGCTACTAGTATTCGATCATAGGTGTCTTCGACGCATTGCTCGTATATCCTGGGACCACCGGGTAAGTAATGCAGATGTTAGGAAACGGGTACTAGGTAAGGATGGCAAATCGATTGATGAAGTAGTGAAACTTCATCAGTTGAGATGGCTGGGGCATGTGTTACGTATGCCCAACCACCGACTGCCCCGACGTGCAGTGCTTTATGGTGTAGGAGCAGGTTGGAAGAAAGCTAGGGGCGGCCAGACCAAAACATGGCATAAATCCATGAAGTCGCTGACAAGTGGACTGGGCCGTGTTGGTAGGTGTAGACTACCTGGTTGGGATTCGCGAGATGATAGCAACCGATGGTTAGAGACCTTGAATGACATGGCTCAAAATCGTTTGCAATGGCGAAGGTGCATACACTCTTTGTGTTCTACCAAATCCTAATCTTTTGAATTCTTCATGTCCGTATCCTTTTTCTCTTTCCAAATTTATTTCACCGTATTATACTCCTTCAATAACATCTTCAAACCCTTATCTTTCACATAATACTTATACTCTTACTACTTCTACCACTATGGGATTTGAATCGATAACATCATCTCTGTGCTGATGTGGTATGGCAACTCGAACTGATGTACGTACGTACGAAGTTCTACGTTGTAACTGACTGACTGACTAACTTCCTGGGCTTTTATCAGTGAAATGCTTAAACTAGCATGATTAATGTTGAGTTGAGGCCGGGGTAACAGTAACTCCTATTGACCTGCCGATACGCACTCGTCCTGAGTCCGACAAGCTTTTATGTTTCAGGTACCCAATACATTTATCCCAAACACTCATTAGTTTACATACATGATTATCAGACCGAAAAGCACCTCAATTAAAAAATCATTCTCTACACATAAACATCCCATAAGCGTCAGAGGATGGAATAAACAACATCTGATAAGTTAGCAATAATTAGGGAATAACAAAACGTGTGACGATAGTTGGTAAGTTCGAAGAAAGTCCATTAAAAAAGCAATATAAACATAGTAGTCCAGTCATTTAATAAATACTCACTGCCATCTCGCGGCGGGGATGTTGTTTAGGAAATTGAGAGAACGAAAAGAGAATGACAGAGCTTTAACCGGGTTGGTAGATACGGAGAGCCCATCCAGGGGAGTTGGAAAACCCTTATTCCAAATCAATAATGCACATGGGCCCCAGGATCCTGAGAGAATATATGGCGTATAAGCCTATCGTTAGTCACGGGCTACCATGGGACTGCATCTCCTGACGTTACTTCACTGCCTTGTGGACCAGACCTTTTGGTAGAAGGCTTCGAATGTGGCCTCCTTAGGAGACCACCTTTTTCGATCTGGGCACCCGGGCAGTATCCTAGCCTACACACAAATCAAGCGACTTGTGTGGCACATATGTATTCGGTACCCCTTTGTACCAATATTTATGCGTAAACAAACATTTAATAAACCTACAGTAAAAATATAGATAACAGTAATCTGAATAGTTCCAAAAGTCCTAACTTTTCTCAAACTCGTCCCGCGACAAGGCAAACTAACAAATTTATCTTGTGATAGATATTAAAGTTCGCTAACACTTAAATCTTTCTTTGTGAATGAAATTAAGAACACTTAAAAGACTAGAAAATCGTAACCTCTACTTGAAAACTAAGACATGTTATGCTTAGCAGTTCTACAAAATTAGCTCATAAAATTACTTTTAATGAGAATAACTAATAGCCAACATAACTGTAAGGCTTTGGCCCTCAATATACATTGGTAAACTGCAACAAGAACTTACTTTATATGCACCTCGTTCACGAAGTAGCTCAGCAGCATTAACAAACTTTGATACATCATCTATAATGTCGTCAATTATAATAGCGATTCTTGAATTCACATCTCCAACTAAGGTTAAAGGTGGTTTAGCTTTAGGTATCATCATAGGTAAAAGTTCAAGGCCAATTTGTGTAGATCTACAGAAGATGGTAAAAAAAATACTCTAAATTTAAAACCTAATTAGCATTTATCCAGTGTTAAATGTGAATTGTATCCTTTATTTTTTGTATTCGGATCATCGCGTGATTCCGCTCTTTTGCCATTTTACAGTCACTTCGTTTTGTAAAATAGATCTTGCAGGACCCTAATATGATAATCATTTTTGTGTTATAAATAATACGGCTGGAAAGGATTTCAATTTGGGATTGGATGATTGAAAAAACAAAGCCTCAAGCTTAGATGTATAACTTGGCAGCTCAAAATCTACTTAATCCTTATTTACATCTGGGGTTACTGTCTTGGGAGACATTCAACCATCGAATTAATTCTAAATGGTCCGTTTCATCCTGTCTTACAACTGTAAGACAGGATACAGAGCATCAATTAGCTAAATATTCAACACATAATAGGCACCAAAACTTCAAGTTGACCAGTGCCGAAAAACTAATTGTGCATTCATTTTGATATCTTGCAGACTAACAGTCCCACTAGCGATGACAGAACCCCTGAAAGTCAATCTTTAACAGAGTTAACCACCCGAATATGAATTCTTACTAAATATGTATAAAACTCATATTTGCAGTTACCTTACCTGCATATTTTGAGACAGGAATTAAAATCAAGGTATTTTTCAGCCACTTAAAACTGTTTAGAGCTATTTACTTTGAAAATGCTGTCCAAAAAAGACCAGAGACCAAAAATAATCTACAAAGAGTAGGGATAGTTTATGTTAAAATAGAACTGGAACTGCAGCTGAGTTCTCACCACAAACTCCATGTCTATTGATTATTCGATGTCTTTTTTAGTAAAAATATTTAAACGAAGGTACTTTAACCAGTAATTGATATTTTTTGAAAATAAATGGTGCACAAGTGTCACATTGTCTGTAGATCTCTGATTAGTTACATTCGACAACTAATTTGGTGAAATGGTTAGTTGTAACACATTTTCTGTTCTAGTGAAACCATATTTTCGTGACTATCCTAGTGTTCACATAGGTTTTTGAAAAAAGAGAAACCAGTGATGAAAATACGTAAGTGCTTCGAAATCATTTGGATTCGCTTAACTGTAAACATAAGGTTCATTTTCCTTTGTATAGTAATTGCATAACACCACAGTTTTATTCTAATCTCGACTTTATAAAGACAAAAAACATGTAACGTGTAAAGAACCAGTAATTAGTAGACTTCCTGAATATTTCAGCATAGATACAAATATTGCAATGAAGAAACAAATGCTTGCATAACAAACCTTTTTTCCACAATACTTTGGTCCAAAGGTGGGGAATTGCGACCATCAGTATTGTCACTTTCATCTCTTTCTTCTCCATGAATAACAACCAGTGGTAACCTCAAACGTTCCGCATAACTACTAGCTCGAGGTACTACTCCCGGATTTCGAGCAACAATAACTGCGTTTCGATAATCAGTTATGTATGTTTCAATGTACTTTGTCAAAAACGGAGAAGCACGTAAATTATCAATCGGAACATCGAAAAACCCCTGGGGACAGTAAACAAATAGATAACATTACGAACGATTCGTAACCGGCAGTAGTAAAAATAGCTACGAATTGACTCAAAAGCTAAACTATGTGGCACCCCTCAAATTCACAAAGGTACTAAGTTCAAGTCCCTAATAAACCATAAAGTTATCGGAGTGCTGATCACATCCACTTATTAAAAACACTTGCACCTATATTTATAACATTTAAAATAAAGAAATGAAAACCATTTGTTGGTAAATTGTAAGTTCAATTATGTATTTTAGAACCAGGAGTATCATCCAGAAGTTCCCGCCGAACTTCAACCTGTTCGATCGTTAGATGGAGCTTGTATGCTGTCCAGGATTTCTTACCACTAGGAGGAACAGGATCAAACCTCATGATGGGTTACCCTGTTCTCTATACGTTAAGAAGTAAACTCTGGTGTCGGTAGAGATACCAGTTTGCTTGTTAGATATGCCTAAATCAGTTTAATACTTTTAAGTATTCTATTATCTGTTTATCATGTGGACACTACTGAATAATTGTTAGGCTATAGATAGAATCCAAAATAAAGGTATCCCAATGACTCAGTAACCATAGTCGATTGTGGTCGGAAGAAAACCTACCTATTAACAAAAAACCTAGTAAGCCACTCTAATGCATGATAACACCAGCACTGACATACCCTCAAAACCTGAAACTACAGACATTTTTTTTAAAACTGTAAGGTCCAACAACTTGTCAAGCTTTTACCTGAATCTCTTTTGAATGAAGGTCCAAAGTGATTAAATGGTTAATTCCTGAAGCACAGAGCATTTTGGCTACAAGTTTACTGGTGATGGGTCCACGCTTTCTTCTTTTGCTTTGTGTTGAGTAGGGTAAGTACGGTACTACTGCAATAACTTTACGAGCGCAAGCTGATCTACACGCATAGGCAATAATCAATAGCTCCATAATGTCATTGTTGACATCCTTAGTTCCTGATTGTATAATATAAACATCTCGGCCTAAGTATTAGGAGGAACAAAAACCGAACATTACCCCTGACAGTTTCTTTAATCTCAACATCCGTCTCGCGACTCGATCGAAAAAATACTGAACAGTTCCCAGGACGAACGTCAAGATGGTGACAAACAGCTTTGACTAACTCAGGGTGGGAGTTACCGGCAAGTATAACCATCCCTTTAGATCTCAATAACCCCATACCAACTACGTTGCCGCCCCTGTGTACAAAACGACTAACGGGGTTTATACCTCTACAGTACATTTCTGCGTATGCCTTAACCCATATAGTCGATGTCAAGTAACCTTGATGCTATTACGAAGTTCGAAGACACCTTCAATACCCAATACCCGTAGACAAACGAGGATGAGCACTTTGTTTCTTTACATTTCTAACTCGATTATTCTAGATTTTATCAACATCCAAAGGTATTTGGGCAACTTTGCTCCCAAAGTTCAACTGAGTTGAGTAATTATTCCACATATTTTAAAGATTTGCCTTCTCAGTGATAAATAATTATATGAATAATTGTGGTGAAGGGCCGAACAAGCCTTTAAAATAAGTAGTTTTGTGACTCCTCGACATTTGTACTCACCACATTAGTTTTATATGGCACATATCTAGTTGAAGGCACACGATTAAGCATCTGCAAGTTGACCTGGTAGGTACGCTGAGCTGTATCTTGAGCACAAGCTAAATGTATCATTAAGTGGGTTAAAAGTCGTTATTTCTCACCGTGAACAGTAGTTTTGCTTCTATATTACAATTTTTGATGGTTTCACTTGCTATATAACTTGTATAGCAATTGGTTGTTTGACGAAGTCCTTGTTCACTATCTGGAAGAATGTTAAATCAACTTCAATCTGGTTATTTGTAAAAACCGAAACTAGAGCCATTTTTGATCGATTCGGAGACAAAGTATTATCAAATCCTTAACAAAAATGATTTCTCCAAACCTCTTAACTATAATTTATCACCTTAAGCTATATTGATGGACATCGATATCTGGTAGTTACTTAGTAGATTCAGGTTGAGGTGATTGTGCGTCGAATTGTTTTAAAACATCATGTAAGTTTTAAGCACACAACCTCAATAATACCTGAGATACTAATATGTGACTTCTCTGATAAGGAAAAGCTATACGAGTAATAATTAATGCTGATAATCTTCTCTTCTTGCTTCCTAAACACAGATAAGAACTATATATTACGTCACTGTAAGTGTTACTTGAATAAGTCACATCTTCATAGATGTGATGGATGTCCGTTTTGAACACGGTAACCCAACTATATCGTTGGTAGGTACACGCTTATCATATATACGTTATACAGATTGAGAATGGATTTCTGCAAACAACGTCTACAGCCACTAACCAAATTTTAGGCGGAGAGCAAACGCATATGAACACACAACAGGTAAGTTGTGCTTCCGATTGACTTCTTATATGTGTGGACCATGAGATAATCTTAGTAATATGACATTGCAACTGGGTTTTCCCAAGTTTCAAACTAATGCCTGAAGTTTATGAAAGTTTATTAGCTTCCTACAGTTTGTTTGCAAATATCAACTGGTTAGGTAGATTCCTAGGACGGATTAAAGGATGATAGTAATTGTTACAGTATGTACACAATGTGGGTCACCAACGTAAGTGATCTGTGTCAATGATTGAGGGATTACTGGAGTTGGACGAAAATGGCATGATCAACCAACAAAAGTCGAAGTCACAACTCGCGGTTAATATGCGATCCTTTGTAACCTCGGTTAGAGTCCGTATTACTTTGCGCAACAAATCTTACTGGTAGTTGCTCAAATATGCTGTCAAAATGAAGTAACTTACGTATACAAGAATACAACATCGACAGACCGCCCTCCCTTCAGAGTTATTTACCTGTTCACATGTTCTCATGCGTGTATATTCGATAAGCAAACCTTTGCAACAGCCTTACGAAGGACCTTTTCACGTGATTTACCGTCATGAAAGGACCTTCAGGGTTGATTGACACCGCCGCGTTGAGATGATCAGCGTAGATCGTCTCAAGCTAGCACACGTCGATGGCAGTTCCCTACCTGATAAGTTGAGACCCAATGATGGACCCATCAAACCTACCGATGAGATCTCCACATTCCACTTCTGACCTCACACTGGATACATCAAAGATATCATTCTCATGTCCCAGTCAACAGCACGTGTCATCTGCACCATATGTGAACGAGACTTCAGTCCCACGTCCAGATCAGCAGACCACATCACCCTTGAGATTGCAGACTATCGTCTCACATTCCGGTCACCGAGTATGCTTACCCGTAGGCTTTCGCGACTAACCTCTCAATCAACAACGGATACGGTATAGGACTCTATCCCTATACTACATTCATGCTACACCCTCTTCTTTTTCCTTGATGTTTTTTATCCTGAGCTCACGCCTCCAACCATTGCTTTGTTGGTACCGTCGACTTCAGTCAATCTTGGCGAAAGCTGACCCAATCACCCACGCTCTTCTCAAAGCACTCAGTCAATGTTCTGGACCTGAATATCCCTGACATACGTATGGTCTTGAACTTGGTTACTATGGGCGTTTCTGGTTTCTTGGCTCAATGTGGTTCCGTCCTACGTCTGAAGCGTTTTCTAGTCCGGACGCCCACGAACGCAATCCTCAGATTCTGGATACAAACCAATCTGTTGTGGTACGCTAACTCAAGCAACAAATATAGCGTGTTACTCCTGGTACCATCCTACATAAAAGACCTTCGATGACAACTCGAGGACCAACGGTCGCTTTCTGTTCGTCGACCCTGACGCCCTACGATCGCACGTTTGCCGATCAGTCACACGAACGTAAACGCTACGTATTGAAAGTGTAAACCTTTTCTAGCGGAAGGGTCCCGCAGTGATCTGCCTTTATGAAAAGAACAGGAATAATGTAACAGTAAGAAATTATTATTTTAACCAATTGTGCCAGTGATTGTTTTACGGAACCGTTTGTAAGATCCATTTTGAAGGTTTTGTGTGTGAGAATCCCTCCATGTATACATTTGCAACTTGTTCTTATTGATTCCTTCAGTTGTACATTTCGCTACTCTTTTTGATTCCATTTAAGATGTTAATATTTTCACTTTATTATATTTTTTATTTTTCTTTCGCCTTCACTGAGTTTCTATGTTTCTTCCTGAACCGCATTTATGTTGTTTTAGCTGGTACTTAGTTTTGGCGGCAGCTATAATGATTTGTTCCTCCTTTGATTGTGTTGCTTGCATTGACCGGAATTATGCACTTTTGATCGTGAATTAAAGCACGCTTCCAGAATTGGGGACACTATGTGTTATAAAGCAACCAAATATTATCTTTCGAACGAATCTGATCTATCCAGAAAGTATATAATAACACTTATTTGTTGCTATTAGTTATTTTCTTACACTTGCAATTGGGGCAGTGGAACGGTCCGACCATAAAAACTAAATGCAGTATGTGTTCGACGACCACGCTGTTTATAAATGCTCACGATTTTTAGCTTTAACAGTTCAGGGTCGATGGTCTCACACAAAGAGCAAAGGAATATGCTTTGTTTGTCTTAGGCAAGGGCACAAATTTAAAGAACATAAACTGATAAAGCGCTGTAACGTTGACAGGTGTGAGAAAAACATCACTTTCTGCTGCACAATAATTCAGAGTAGGTGGTAATAGAACGAGAAGGGTCACGAGTCCACCTTTTGAGTTATATTCTTTAGATCAGTCCGAACATATTATTATTGAAGGGGCTCTGATTGTGGCAAGTATACCAGGGCAAAAGCCAACGAAGTCGGCAATGAACAACCTAGTTAAGTGGCCGCATTTAAATGATGTACCAATAGATAGTCTAGACTATAAAGAAGTTTCACTGCTGACTGGTTGCACATTGGATGTTAGACCAGCGGTTGGATGGAAGGAAAAATCCATGCGCCGTGAAAACGTTGCTGTAGTAGACTGTTTTTGGACCTGGATCATATCCGAAATTTGAAAAAAGAGTTGTTAATCATGCTCGTAAAGTACAGACATTGGAGGACCAAACACATAGGCTTTACGATGTGGAGTTTTCTGACGACTATTCAGGTGATAAATCAGTAGAAGACAAAGCGGCCATAGAGATTGAGGGAAGAGATACACGCACCGAAAATGGTCATTTTATAGTTCCGACACCTTGGAAAACGAATCCAAACATGAAAGTGGGGAATTATGAAGTAGCAAACAGTAGATTACAGAGTTTGAGGCGTAGGTTGTTGAGGGATGACAGTCTACATATCAGGTATACCAAAAGTATTGAAAGTAATTTTGCTTGGACGCTGGCCATAGCAGAGAGATCCAGCACCAGAAAAGTAACTGCATTCACTTGGATACGTGATAGCGCGTCAGCAACGTAGTTCGACTCACCTTTAACGTGAGAAAGGTCTGTTGTGAACTGAGAGATGTAGTCCAATTGTCTGCACTCCCGTGGTGAGTAGCGGTTAGACTTGGTATGCAGAGCATACGTTAAAGGCTTATGGTCTTAGAGTAGGATGAAATCACGACCTTCTACTGCGTGCCGGAAGTGTTTGATAGCACAGTAGGTTGCTAGCAGTTCTCGACCAAATGCGCCATACCTCGTCTCCGTGGGAGTGAGGTGTCATGGGAAAACTTGAGAGGTTGCCAACTTCCAGAAATGTTCTGTTGCATAACGGCTCCTATGGTAAAATCTTACGAATCAATCTCTATACTAAGCGTGGATGATGGGTCAGGATGAGCGAGGAGAGCAGCTTAATCTAGAGTACATGCAGCATCGTTCAATTCCAATTTGCGTGGATAACCGCGAAGTATGCCTGTTAATCGTCGTGACCGTTCTGCCGCGTGTGGGATGAAACGTCGGTAGAATTTAACAAAACCGTGAAATGCCTTCAGTTCTTTGAGTGTGGACGGTATGGTGTACTCCATTGCTGCACGCACTTTGTCCTCACCAGGTAAATACCCTCTCGCTTAATATGTGACCTAAGAATTTTATTTCCGGTTTGCCAAGTTCACACTTGTCCGGGTTTACTGTTATTCCTTTATCCGAAAGGCGCTGGAATACTAGTGTTAGGTGCTGATAATGTTCATCTACGTTTGATGATGCGATTAGCAGGTCATCAATATAGACGAATATAGACGAAATCTAGGTCTCATACTATGCTATCGATAAACCTTTGGAAAGTTTGAGCAGTATCCCGTAATCTAAATGGCATTCGGAGGAACCCAGACGGACCGAAAGGAGCCATGATAGCGGTTTTCTCGGTGTTTTTAAGAGCGACTGGGATCTGATGATATACTCGTACCAGATCGATCTTAAAAAAAATAGTCGTGCCCTTGAGTGATGCTGTGATGTGTTTGTGGGGGTTGGGGTAGCCATCAAAATGCGTAGCTACGTTTAATGCTCGGTAGTCGCCTCATGGTCTCCAACTAACTTCATCCTTTTTCCGAACCATATGGAAAAGTGAGGCCCAGGGACTGTGAGAAGGACGAATAATACCAGTAGCTAGTAAATTGTCGAAATCACGTTTAGCGAAAGATAATTTGTCCGATGCCAGCCGGCAAGGTTTTGCCGTGATTGGGGGTCCGCGAGTGACAATGTGGTGTATCACACGATTGGTCACCAATAGGATCTTTTCAAGAGGTTTATTTAGTTGGGCGGATTTCTGGAATAAAGCGTGGAATATATCGTCACGCGAATGAAATACGCCTATGATTCGGTACGCGTTTGTTTGTGCTTTAAAGCCCATGAATTTACTGTTGAACGAAGTATCGTGAATCGAGTGGAAGTTCATAGTGCAGTAGGAAATTGATACCGAGTATGGTTGTGGGAACATCGGAGATGATGAAAGTCCACAGATACTGTCGATGGTTGCTCAGGTTGACCGTAAGTTGTCATGTACCGTAGGTAGGAACGACTGGTCCATTCGACGCGCGTAGTCGAAGCATCGGAGCTTAAGACTTACTGTTACCAATAGGTACGACAGAAACTCGGGCACCTGTATCTACTAGGTACCTAGCGTTAGTGCGATAGTCGTGCACATAAAATAAACAGCCAACCTGAGATGAAGGGCCAGCGAGTATGGCCGCATTTACTCGCCGGTTCTAGAGTTTCCCGACTTGTATGGGCAGGGAGCTCGACAATGGCAGGCACAGGCCCCGAAGGCACGGTGGAACCAGCACCAACCCGGACTCGCTTCTGATGCCGCCTTTTGACATGGCTTGGAAGGTGCCCACTTAAAGCGAGTAGTTATGGCTTTACAGGAGCGTGACTTGGTTCGGGGGACGTCAGGTTCTGGTATATTGGAACGTCTCGGAAATTGAGACGGGTATGGATACAACCATCCCTATCACCTTGAACCGAAAGGCGACTAGTGTCAAGATCTACGTTTGAGCGTGACGTTGAGGCAACTGTATAGTTGTTTCGGGTGCTAGACCTTGCCAACATCTTATCTGCTATGAGGGCCATCTGGTTACGTGCCGTATCCTCGAGCAAGGCCGAAATCGTTGGTTGTATATGTGCTGGCATAGATTTGAGCCATATTTCTTCAATGATTTCGGAATCGGCTGTCGTGGGTCGTGCAAGAGATTGCAGGCGCATGAAGTAGTGGCTCGGTTTAGGGTCACCCAGGAGGTGACGTGCTTATAATGTCCTCAAGCGTTCCTCCCTCGATGAGAAGAAATGTCTGAGGGTTAAGTACATTAGGGTTGAGGACAACCTCACGAACGGTAGCACTGAGTCTCCTGGTAAAGTTTCCAGAGCGTAAGTGTATTTCTGCCGTTGATTCGTAATGCGGTGGATCTCGAATTGAGACTCAAGTGCCGTGAACCAAACTTCTCGATCATGGGAAATAAAAGAGACAGGTCGGAAATTGATAACCTGTACCTCGGAGTCTACTTTATTAATACTACTCTTATCGTCATCCACCATTTCCAGTTGTCGCTAGAATATTATATATTGAAAGATATCAGTATGAAAATGTGCAACAAACGTGGGTAGATAAGTAATAGACTCACCGTGATAACCTCCTTTGGGAGGTTTCCCAGTGGTTGAAATGTGTTCGCAATTTTGAGTCGCCAGATGTAGTAGGCGTGGAGTCGTGGTTGACTATGATCACCACTACAGGAAAACTATATGCCAGTTACTAGGTTAAATGTATTTGTTGGTATCGAAATAGTACCAGGGTCGTGCCAAAGTTTACAAGTGGGGCTACTGAGTGTACGCGAGTTCGTACCAGGTCACAAAGCAACGGAAGAAGAGTATCTTTGGTACACTTAAAAAAGGAGTACAGTAAAACAATCACTGGTAGTAGTAATAGTAATAATAGTAGTAATAATTGTTTCCGTTATGCAAATCGTGTTCTCTTCATAAAAGTAGGTCACTACAATAGCATGGGATAACCGATAAATTATTGGTATCTTTGCCAGGAGCATAAGAAAAGTTTTCATCAGTCCTATTTTGGGTCATAAACATGTAATTCGAGAAGAAAAAACTTTAAATGCACAAAACGTTTCTCCTACTACATCTTCATGCCATGGCTCTATCGCTAGTTTAGTTAGCTGGGATAGTAGTACTACTCTTAGAATAACCTCAGCTGTGCTGAAAGATGACTGTTTGAGGAAAGACAAGAACTGGAAATTCAAAGGTCAAAAGACAGTCAATTCAATCAAATTTGGATCTTTTGAGAGAGTTAGAGTCGTTCAATCTAAAAGTGGACGTCAGTGGTGACACTTCCTTTACTTCAGACCGCGATAACAAATGCCAGGGATTTATGTCACGGTTTGTTGGAGGTCCTCAAAACACTGTTTGTTGTCACTCTCTTATTATCCCCGTTGATATTTACCCTGTCGTCCAGTATTCAGGTTTAAGAGACCACTGATAGTAAGTGATGTTAGATTATGCTGCTGGAGTCACTAGGAACTTCTTAAATGACTTACTCTACGAAGGTACGCTATTACGTTTTTGTGAACAACCAGTTCCCAAACCTGTGAATGTAAAGTAAATATTCATCCAAATGAAGGGCATGAACTCTCGCTGTGATTCGTTAAGTATCCTTTAGTTCTCAGAAGGTCATCTCGTGAGGGATCCCATTGAACACAAAATAATATCCCCCTTCGACGCAATACCATCACGTTTCTGAACCGATTTCGCGATAATAAAAGCAGCTCAAGAATTCTCTTGTGGTTATGATAGCGATGTAATGGAATCTGTACTCCACAACATTTGGGCACAAGCATGACATTTCCAGATAAACGTAATCTTATTATATATAAGAGGTGTTTGTTTATCTTTTGGTATGTTCTCTTGCCCTTTGTATTAAAAAATCTACACTATAATTTTTACTGAATGCGTGACCCCGAAAATCAAGTGAATCGAACGATGGTAATCAAGTATCTTTTAATGCATTGACTTGAACGTAAAAAGGAAGATAGATGATTATTGATTAGGGGAATGTATGGCTGGTTGTATGTAAAGGTCCGGCGACATTAGTTATTACGATAATTAGAAGTAGTCTGGTTGGAATTCTAACTAAGAATCCCCATAATAATCCAATTTAGAGCGAATAGACCTCTATGAGTACAGCTAAATGTATTGTATTTAGATTTCGTAATAAGCGCGGAGTACTGTACAGATAAATCACTATTGAATACAAATATCACAAACTTTTAAGCTAGCTATCTAGAGTGTAGAAAGGTTTTTACAGCAGATCGTGACTTTATCTGGTCTTGATACCTTAACTGAGTGTCTTTAACTAGGTGTTGCCCTTAGTGAATGAGCGAATCGTAAATACAGAATTATAAATTTAATAAAGAATATGGAAGAATGAGAAGTTCCTTCATTAAACTGGTAGTAATTTTCACCATAAACTATCCTCAAGCTTATGTAAATGTCTATGTGGTCAATAAACATGCATAGTGTGTGTACGTTTTGGTCAATCCATATCCCTTCCAGAGTTATTCAATACAAGGTTGAATATTACCCATGATATTACTTAGTATTAATTGGTAATATAATTTAGGAAAAACTCTTACTCCCAAGTAAGACTTATTTGGTTAAATCTAAGAGCAATTTTTATCAACTAAAAAAAGCGAATAAAGTACAAGAACATATGTGCATGAAATCCTAGAGGATGCTGATGTGTGTTGATATATCGGGCCAATCAGAAATTGACCAAATGACAAGTGCATATGATTGATCAAGAAATGCCAAATGTCTCTAACGTACAAAATGTATACCATGAGTGACTCGATTTTCCGACGGACAGATACATGTATGAATAAGTTTACATACATGTCGATTTGAATAGCCATTTTTTCATTTTCAGTCTACTCACTGAAGTAGCCGGTTAGGCTAATTTACAGGAAGATTGGGTATCAGTATCTCAATTTAACACTGAACAACTCAATAAACTTTTGGAGAGCGAGGTGAAATAAGTCTCCAAAATCACACTTCATAACAGTTCCCTTCATTGACTTAATGAGAAAAAGACCCAGATCATAGTCTTGATCGCAATTTCTGTTCATAGAATAAACAGCTAGTAAATAAAAAAAACAAGGTTTATTCATCAAAGTAAATATTCGATTTAAATTTAAAAAGACAAAAGAACATAATACATGTATGTTTGATGAAAGATAAAGTGTGTATAAAATATACATGTTGACAATTAATTTAATGTTAATAGTGTTTTAGTCATTGTAATTATACAACATGATTTATTTGAAGTGTACACATTTCTTTTGTAACCGGCAGTAATATGAGAATGTTCCATATGATTTATTGAAGGGGGGGGGAATTAAAGAAAAATAATAATAATGCCATTCATCATTATATTTTCATTATACACTGATGAGCATTAAAATCAGGTGTTTAGATTTGTTCCTTCAATACAAAAAAAAAGTTACCTATTACGTGAAGTAATGAAAAACAAAATTATTATTTTTCTTTAAATTTATTGATTATTAGAAAAATTATTTCAGTGAAGAAATAAAGGGAAATTCATTGTTTATTGAACCCTGTAACCGTAATAATGATTGTGCGCTTGTTTTGAAGATACTACAAGCTGTTGCTATTGTGTTAAATGCATTCTGAAGAGACTATAAATACTAGCAAACTTAAAAATTGTTTTATTCAGTAAATAAGTATTCGAGACCGTGACTATATATATTTATACTAATGAAGATCAAGTAAATTAAGTAATATGTTCATGTAACTGGTGAAGTAAATGGCAAATTTGTTGACAAAATGTAGTTAGGATTGTAAAAAAAGAAAAAAAAATTAAATTTTTCAGATTTTACTTTTGGAAGAGAAATAAAGTATGTTTTATTTACAAAAATATATGAGCCTATTTCATTATTTAGCTGAAAACATATTTTCGTTGTTTATTAATTAATTTTGAGTATTTGTTACGTTTGAAGATAATGAGATTGAAAATGATGTCGAAAATCTTTACATTCTGAATTTTCATTATGAACAAATTCACTAAATGGAGCTGTGTAATGATTTGTAAGAGTACTTGAAGAGACTGGACTTTGACTTACTGCTGAATACTGATCAAATGATATTTCACTAGCGTTAGAAGGAGCTGGTGGTACACTAAGCATAAAATTGGGTATTGAACCTGGGAACGGTGCAGGTTGATATGTTGGTTGTAGAGATTTTTCGTTAAACATTTGGGGATTTAAGTTCTGTCCATTTGAATTCATGAAATAAGCTGGAAACTGATCGAAGTTATTTCTTGCTTGCTGAATATCACTATGATTGGATGGTGTCATATTATGAGTATTGGGTGGACAAGGTAAGATACAATGAGATGGATGAGAAGTAGGTAAACAGTTACCGTTCATAAATGATCCAGAACTTGCCTTACTGTTTACACGACTAGAATCGTCGCTAATATTTAAAAGAAGTCTAGGATCACTTGAAATTGGAGTATTTTGAGAAAAATTTACAGATTGATTAAAAAGTGACGGATTAACCTGAATGTTAGGATAATGATTTATTAGTTCTTGTCCGTTCGATGCTTGATTGTGTTGATTATCACTTGAATTATAAGTAGTTTGAATTCCCATATATGAATAATTCGGTTTACCAGTATTTTGACTATTTGAAGATAGCCTAGATGATGTATTTAAACTAGACGATTTCTTTCCATTTGGTATAACATTATATGCTTTAGGACTGAGTTCAGCAGTTCGTAGTATACATCTTTCATTACTAGAGGATATTAAATGATTTGGAGCGCGTTTACGTCGAAATACAAACATGTAGGCAATTAATCCAAGAATAGCCAGTAATAAACCAAAAGGAACAAGAAAATATATTAAAACACGTCGTCCTTTCAAAAACGCTGAATCTAAATTGAATGAATAAAAGAAATAAATTTTAACATTTCAATATTGTGATCACTAAATTTGAACATATTTAAAAATGCATCTGCTATCACTAAACTATTATTCATAGTTAAAAGTCTAGATTATAAAGTACTTAAGATCCATAAATATGTATATATGTGATATAAGATGATCTATAGTGTGTTATTTTAATTATAAATACAAAGCATTATGAGCCAAGATGGATAGTGGCTAGCAGTGGAATCCAGGAAGCGCGATTCGTTCTATCTGGGATTCGTCAGCTGGGTGTACCTGCATCTCAGTGTTAATGTTCACTCTGGGACTCGAACTCAGTACCTTTCGCGTCAAACGCCATCACGTTATCCACTCAACTACTGAGTCCTGATAGCCGCTTGCTTGTGCAATGGGGTGAAGTTTAAATTCACAATACTAAGTGAATGTAAATACAAAGGTTTCTCGTTTAAACAATAAGGAATAATTATTGATAACCTAAGGGAATAGTTTTCAAGTAATTACAATGTACTTTTTTAAGTATTTTAGTAAACAATCACACCATACACTAAATTCTTAAAACATATTTAATCAAAACATGTTGTTTACAAAAGTTTTATTTCTGGGGCTAATGAATTTATTTTATTGATTAGAATTTGAATTCCTTATGAAAAGAGGATTATTTAGTAATCCTAAACATACCTTGACTACATACTAATCTTACTTTCAAAAAAGTAAGTGAGCTTGATGAATCAGCTCTTTGAACACCTAGATACGTGAAATGTTTTTAGATCCTTTTTTATTTAATATATACAAATCAAAACAAACAAATTATAACCGTAAAAGAAATGTTCCAATATATTAGTGTTAAATGAAGTGTGATTATTTTAAATCAAGAAAGAACAGGTTTTTCTATGACATTTTAATGTAGTTAAAATTGTAGGTCTTAGATTTTAGTCTTATTTACTTATTAGATGGCCAAATATAATTCTTGAGTTTGTGACTTATTTGCGTTAAGATCATTTATCTGATCCAAAATATTACATTATATAAGAAATTTCGTCTAAATTAGATCGAATAGTTTCACAGTATTTGAGCGCCGAATTGATGTAAGACATTAAATAGGAATAATATATATTTGTAAAGTCTTTTCATTTTGCATCTTTTGTTCTTGCCTTTATTAAATTCTTTTGTTTTTTTTTGTATTTTTTTTTTTTTTTTTTTTTTTTTTTGTTTTTTTTTTTTTTTTTTTTTGCTCTACTTGGTTTTTTTTTTTTTTTTTTTTTTTTTTTTTTTTTTTTTTTTTTTTTTTAGTTTTTTTTTTGCTACGGTTTTTTTTTTTTTTTTATCGACTTTCTTTTTTTTAGTTTTTTTTTTTTGTTTTTTTTTTTCGCTTTTTTCTTTTTTTTAGTTTTTTTTTTTCTTTTTTTTTTTTTTTTTTTTTTTTTTTTTATTTTTTTTTTTTTTTTTTTTTTTTTTTTTTTTTTTTTTTCGTTATTTAGTTTATTTATTTTTTTTTTTTTTTTTCTTTTTTTCTTTTTGTTTTTTTTTTTTTTTTTTTTTTTTTTTTTTTCTTTTTTTCTTATGTTTTTTTTT